>NW_027526460.1:31514048-31714396 GCF_048455015.1 Haemaphysalis longicornis
CTTACTTTTAGGCCGTGTGTAGTGCCGTCCGACGGTATTATAAGCATTCCACTATATCGACGTCCACAGGCGTTTTTTAACAAAATTGCCGCGTCTGGCACTACATCGCTCTAGATAATGTAAAGCTAGACAACCTAACCTAAACATAACATAACATGACCTAACGCACACAAAGAAATCATTTAAAACACCAAAACTAACTTAAGCCATAAAAAATTATAGTTAATTTAAAGATGAAAAAAAAAAACTGAGGCCTGACCGGCTGAGGCCTAGCCGGTAGCCGGTCCTTGGGATTACGAAAGTAAGACGGATCCTCTACACAAAAACGGCGTACACTTTGGCTGGAGCTTGCCTAGCCTTAAATATTCAAATGTCGTCGGACGGCACTCTAGCCATGCCTGCAGCTGTCTGGAGTGCCGTCCGACGGCGCTCTAGCTGATCGTTGCCGTCCGACGACATTCGAATATTTAAGGCTAAGTAATTTTAATTTCCATGCAGATAGGTTGGAGATTGCCGTTGATTCCCTGGCATGATGATGATGGTGGTTGCATTTTAATGGCGCAATGATTCGCTGGCATAAAATTGTCTCTCGTCTTGCTGGCACATTCCGTCCTTCGGCAGGCTTCCATACTCCCTCCGTCTGTGCCGATTACTTACTCCCTCCCGTACCTCCTCCCAACTGACGCGGACCTTGCGAAAATGAATTGTCTGATACGGAAAATCTATAAGGTTGCCTTACAACTCCCACCCGGAACTTCCACTGCCAGGCTTGAGGACACCGGTTCCTACAGCGTGGCACAGGAGCTCATAGAAGCGCACCGTATTGGACAACTGAATCGACTAACTTCCCGGTCAGCACCTGCTTCAGCGCCTCCCACTCGAAGCGCCCGTCATCACAGCTGCTTCGAAGTCTTCCATGCCACTGAAAATTCACGCTAACATCAAAATTCGTCCCCTCCCTCGAAATATGCACCCTGGGCGCAGGATGCACAGAGCCAAAGTGCTTGCAGAAAAGTACCCGATACGTCCAGACACAGTATATTTCGATGCAGCTGAATATCGACACCGCAATGCATTCGCTATAGCAGTTATCAACGCCCCAAACAACCACCACTCCCTTCTCTCACGATCCGCACGGCAGAACCGGTCACGGCGGAAGAGGCGGCAATCGCAGTAGCCCTTGCAAGTCAGCCACCACCCTCAATCATATTTTCTGATTCGAAAACAGCCATTAGAAATTATGCTGCGGGTACCATCTCACCCCAGGCCCTAAAACTTCTCCTTCAAAACCCGCCTACTACCCAAGTTGAGCTGATTTGGACTCCAGCCCACACTGGGTTTGGGGGAAACGAGGTGGCACACACGACAGCCCGAGCACTCACCTCCCGGGCGTGCCCCACCTCTGTAGCCTCTCACGGAGACAGATCAGCCCGAGATAGCCCATTGAGCTACAACGAAATAACTACTCATTACCGCCTCTCTCGCCTCAAATACCCACCGGCCCACCGAATCCCTTCCTAATAAGGCCCTCCTCCATCACATACATCCCTCAGTTTATACCTCTCCTTTTTGTCCACTATGCGGAGACAAGGCCACGGGGCCTCAAATCAATTCCTCTGAGCTCTGGGAGGCAGTGCTGAGCTGCTATGACCCAGAGAGACAGAAGATCATCATAGCCAGGGCTACGAAGGTCGCCGCAAGCTCCGGCTGCCGGCCACCTCCCTCGCTTAGAGGTGTTCTTTAATAATTTAATAAAGTGCACCTCTCTCTCTCTCTCTCTCTCTCTCTCTCTCTCTCTCTCTCTCTCGACTGGCGTAGCGCTGAGTTCTCAGCGGCGGCAATGCCGACGCCGCGGTCTTTATTTATTTATTTATTTATTTATTTATTTATTTATTTATTTATTTAAAATTTAAAACGTCCACATTAGCTCTACGGCATTGTCTTGAAAAGGGGGGAGGGAGAGGTGTTCCGAATATTCTTAAACACGACATAACAATGAAGAAGACATAATATGAAATTTGGAATGAACACCAGCATGCACAATTAGCAGCGAAAACAAACGATTGCAGCGGCACACTCAATGGAAACAGCTACAAGTCATGTTACACTTGTACGCAATTAAGTGCTGCCAGAAATCAGCGGAAAACATTTCATAAGGGTCGGAAAGAACAGTGTCGGGCAAGGCATTCCTATCTTTAATAACTTTTAGAAAACGAAGTTCAGAATGTGGAAGTACGCCATGAATATTCGCCAATTTTCTTGCTGCTATCCCTTCATCTGGATGTATACGTGTGGTCTGAAGATAATGATGTTCGTACTTTGTTACCTTCTCTCATACAATCTGTTCTAAGAATAAACACGAGTTCAAGAGTGTTCCATTGGACAGAGTATTAAATTAATTTTGACCATAATATGACAACTATACGAGTTAGTAACAAAGCGCAACGCCACAGCTTGAATTGCCTCAAATTCATTAGAATTTTTGTGTTTGGGTCCCAGACCAAGGCGGCATACTCAAGAATGAAGCGTACGCGCGGTGCGCGCTGGTTTTCTGGGGCTGGAAGTTTTCCACCTAATAGTTGTATACACTTCACCCCAAGGGGGCGCCCAAGAACAAATACAGCTGGAGGATTTTGTATATACGACAGCGTCTCAATCAAACCTGGCTGTCAGGTTGAGGACTGCCGGCATGTAGTTTCTGAGGATTAGGGTAGAAAATTGAAGCGTAATTTGCAGCTGTTCCATCGAAAGGTATACGACGAGGGATACTTAAACTTCCTCTCATTTTTCTGTGTGCAGTTGAACTATTTAAGAGACATTTTTTACGAAAAATTAAGAAGAACACTTATCTTTTCTAACATCACTTTACATTTCTTAATGTTTTTAAAATAATTTCATCAGTCTGAACTTCTCTTGCACACAAACATGAACCGTTATGAACAGTTACAAACCATTATTTTAACGCCAAAGTGTTTTATTCCCGGATACATAAAGATTTTGCTGACGCCATGTCCGTCACGGAAATGACGCCAGTACAACGAAGCAAGCGGCCTGTAAAGGGTGCACCCCCGCACAAAGGGTGTTCTCGCGGGGAAGCAACCTTTAGTATTAAAGAGTACGTTATACTTAGGGTTGTTCGTTTTCGGGTTTTATAGTTTAACACGAAAACGTTTTATGCCGGGATACACCAAGATTTCATTGACGTCATATCCATCACGGAAATGACGCCAGTACACCTTTGCCGAAGCGATCTGGCAGCAGGACGTCGCTCGCTAAGTACACCCACAAGACAGCCACCGACCCGCAAATCATGCGCATCTGCAGATTTCGCTGCACATTTCACTTTCGTGTTATACCGATTCCCATGACAAAGGAATCAACCATTTTTTTTTCTTTCCCGAGCTGAACCGAAACGGAACTTTTATTTATGGAAAGAAACAGAAACCGGAACGAAAAACATTTCGTTGCGACAGCCTGCTGGGGTACGCCTGTCAACGCCGGTAAACGCCATATTTTTGGACTCATGAGGCATTTAAAGCTCTCGCCTTAATTCTGAAATAATTGAAGCCTGTAGTTATGTGGTAAGATTGAGTGATAAATCCTTTTATTTGGGAGAGGAGAACCTGAAGGGGAATTGTAAGGAGGTAGGTACCCACAAAATCGCGCACGGCAGGCCACTCACTCGAGCGGTACCGAAAGTGGGTAGGGGAAAGTGGGGTATACACAACAGTTAAAAAGCAGGTAAAGGCAGCAGAGACGACAAAGTCGCCATTTTAGACGGGTACAAATAAAAGTTATTTCCCGCTCTCTCTCTCTGTTTCTTATAAATTTCTCTTCGTGCCGAAATGACTGTGCACTGAAACGTCCGTGCGCCGTAGAAGTCCGTGTACCGATAAAAAAAAAATATATCTGGAACATAGGCGCACCGGAGGTGTTGTGCACCGAAATGGCTACTGAAACGCCCTCCGGAAATACCGGAACCGTCACCACTGTCCCATGCGCGCTCCCTTGCATAGGCCTATTTTGGTTTCGCTTTACTTACGCGTGTGCGTTGGGCATCAAAAGTGGGAAGCTTTCTAGAGTCAAAACGAAGAAAAAAACCATCAATGATCCTTGCCTAAAGCGTGAAGCTTTTTCCCATGTAACGTGAGTCAAAGTCCAAAATCCGAACTGTTCCGTCCGCGTCTCAATGGCGCAACCGGTTAGACATCGGCTTCATAATGCGAGGGAGCCAGGTTCGATTCTGGCCACGGAAGCGTTTTCTTCTCGATAAGTTCATTGTGTAAGTGCAGTGCGCTTTGGCGTAACGATGGACGGCACCAATAAGGCATAGGAAGCTTCGCTGTAATAAATAGTAAGGCCGGTTGCAGACTGTTGCCGCAGCTGTCGTAATACAGAGTTTTAGCAGTCCGTCTGTTCCGTCGTGTACGTGCGCGTCAGGCTTGTCTAGGGCAAGCGAGCGCGCGGCATCCGAGCATGCTGGCGACATCTGCTGATAGTGGCTGGGTTGGAGATAGCTTGCCATTGCGGGTGCGTGGATCTCGGACAGGTTCGGGTAGGCCGTCTTATAGCATGGGCTTCTCAAACTTAGAGCCGCCCCGCCCCGCAAGGGGCGCTTTTATTCTGCAGTGCCAATCGTAGGCGGTGACACGGGGTAAGCGCGTAATTCGACGCGATGCATTATCAGTGCAGCCGTTACTTAATCGCACAAAAGTTTCGACGGAAAGCGCTGCAGTGCGTTCTTGTTGCGTGCTTTTCGTTTGATAAACGTTACATTCAGAAGATTAGCGGACGTCGTCTTGTAGTATTGCGTAACCGCCTGCTGGGTTATGGTACCGCGTCGAACGACGCGTCTATCTGGCATGTCAACGCGTCCGGCTGCCACTGTGAAGACAAGCGCCCCTCGAGGGTGGTGTTGGCGTCTGCAAATTCGAGCGGCACATGCGAAACGACGACCGGCCTGATCCTGTCCGAGATCGGCGCACGCGCAATGGCATGCTATCTTCAACCCAGCCGCAATCAGCAGATGTCGCCAGCACGCTCCCAAGCCTCGCGTTCGCATGCCTTAGACAAGCCTGACGCGCACTGTACGTACTTACCGCGTTGACCGGCACCCGTCTGGGCACTTGGGCATTCGTCGCGGTAGGATGATTAGTTCCGCGGGTCGGACGACTTCGCCATGTTCGCGCATTCGCCACGGTCGGGGGCGCCTCCTCTCCCTTTTTCCTTGCCCTTCCGCGCGCGCAGGCGCAGTCGCGTCCCGGACAACCCGGTAACTACGTTCAGGACCGAACAGACGGACTGTTAAACAGTGTTGCGGAGTTACCAGTCCGGAATTGGAATGAATCCGGAATCATTCCATATTTTCGCGACCCCGGAATGGAATGGCGACAATACTTGAAGGAATGGAATGGGAATGGAATTAAGCGCCTTTTGCCCGGAATGGAATGGGAATGGAATTACATGTATTTTTCCAAAAATAAAGCGCACTTTTCCTTCTACGCGCTGTTTTTTGTCAAAATATGCAAAAATACGCAAAAGATCCCACCAGCCCAAGTTCAAACCTTAGTAAACCGGAGCCTTGAATTTAACAATAACTCAGTACTGTTAAAATTGATTGGCTGATTACAAGCACGGTATATTTATAAGCAGCGATCCTACTACAATTATGTCCTTAACTACAGCGCTGCTACGAAGTTCGTCGCGATTTTCCACCTAATAAACGCGGCTTTAAGCCGTTGGTATCCGTCGTGGGGAACTACCGCGGTGGCATCCCACCCCCTATCTCTCCCACCAACTTCGCCTTGTGATTTTTTACCTTGGCGGCGCCTTCGCCCCGGCTGCGAGCTGTCTTCCCACGCTTCACTTTTGTTTTTTGCGTCCGGAACCGTCGGTGATCGCATCCCACCTCGCCGTCATCGGGACGCTGGCGCGGTGCTTGTGTTCACTGCGAAATTTCGCATATCAGCTTACGCCCCATCTCCCTTCGTGCTCCCCCCTCCTCCCCCAGGACGTTTTGAAATACTGGCCCTCCTGTCTAGACACTCGGACGCCTTTGCCCGAAGCAGCGTCTACGAAGGCCTAAAATATTGGTTCGAGAATCCACCCGAAACAGGAGAGCCCATGTGATAGGAACTGCGGTCACGCCTGCGCCTGAAAGCTGCACGCTGCAAGCTTTGTTCCTAAACGGTTCCGACCTAACGGAAAGCGAACGCTAGCCACTTTCCCTTGCTTTCTCGACTCGCAAGGGCAGTTTCCGTTGTAAATGTGACGTCAGCTGACGTGGAACGCGTGTTTTCCACGGCATCTCTTTTAGTGACAGACAGCGAAGTGAAACCGGCTCTGAAACACCTCTTTTAAGCAGCTCGTTTGTCAAGCGCAACACACAGGCAGAAGGCAACTGTATTAGTTCACTTTTTTTTTGTTTTTAGAACTGGTCGCTGAAGCAGCCGTGAACTGAAGCAGCCGTGAAGCAGAACTGAACGGCGAAGCGCCCATTTGGCTCACACCATTTTGTTACGTAATTTTGATGAATGAAACCAAAATAAACTTTTTTCGACCTTTCACGGCAGCTTGAGACCTTTATTGCAGAATATAAAATTCACGAGGAGACCTAATGGCGCTGCTAAAAACGATGTCGCGGTTCGATTCCCGGCCGCGCCGGCCGCTTTCCTGATGGAGGCGAAAAGCAAAAACGCCCGTGTGTACGAGATTTCGGCCTAAGGTGGTCAAAATTAATCCGGAGCCCTCCACTACGGCGCGCCTCATTGCCTGCGTCGCATCGGCGCGTTAAGCCCTACAATATATCAATACAACAATACGATGTTAATCTATAGTTACAAAACCGTTACCAAACAGTCTGGTTAGAAAGTTTGATAACGGTGTCACATTAAGTGGGGAAAACAGATTGGGGGGTGGGGGGGGGGGGGGGATTAACGTGTCAGGGTGGCACCGGATTAAATTTGACCACCCGGGGATCTTTACCGTGCGCCGAAATCTCGAACACCTGGCGGTTGTCGGTTTTCGCCTACATTAAAAAAGCGGCCGGGAATCGAAACCACGTCCTTGGAATCAGCAGCACAACGCCATAGAAAGTGGGGTAAACAAATATGAATCATGTACAAAAGACGTAACAGCGCGAAAGGTAGACCAAGACGGCAGAGCTTGTCCTTTGACCTGTATTTGTCTACCTTTCGCGCTGTTATGTCTACTGTAATCGGGTACCAGTTAACTTTCCAAGGTATTCTTATAGGTAATGTGACGCAGATTCGTTCCGGTTGTGCAAGCACACCACATTTGCTTCATTAGAGCCTAAATTCGCCCAAACTGGTCTTGTCCCCGTTAACGTGTGGGCATCTGCATCCAAAATCTGCTGCATCACCCATCGCCCTTTGCCCCTATCCGGGCGGTACCCATTCTCTCGCGCCATTGCTGATCGCCTAGGCCGTTCTCTTAAATACGAACACCCGCGCGCTGAGTGACGCACGAGACCTTCGAAGCTCTCCCCCACGCGTAGGCTGGGCGCACGAAGGCATTACGAGTTCTTTTCTTCGCTGTACTATCGTTCGTTCTCCCGTCTTCGTTCGCTATTCTGGAGGCTTTAGATTACGCGTGTTGGTGCGCTGAAACATGTCGCGGGCACGGAGCGGAGAATGAAGAATGTTCCTTACTTTGGCGTGTTAAAGGGACACTGAAGTGAATTTGTCAAGCTCCCGTTTTTGCTTGCACTGCGTAGACTGGCTCAAATTAGCACACTTTTCATCGTTTATCCGGTTGACAAATCGGTAATTATTTTACAAAGCGCGAAAGAAGAAAAACTACCATGCGCGGTTTGCGGCGGCCGCACCAACTAAGCTGTGACGTTGAGAGGAGGGGGCACCGTAATTGGACGATGCCCAAAGTGAGCAACCAAACAAGTTTCGGTTTCGGTTTCGGTTCTGTAAAACACAACCGGTGGCGTTGTTGGCTGGGCATTTTCAATAACTCAGTAATCATCGTACCGCGCTTCTGCCATGTTGTCAGCTGTAAAAATGCATAAAGATAAGCCTCCTAGGACGGCTTGGAATCGTAGCATTCACTAGCCGAGGCCTACGCAGTGCATGGACGCCCTCCGCGTACCCGCAGACGCCCAAATGTCATGCGCTTTTCCCCCATATTTGGAGCTTGCCTCACTCATGCCTGTACCATAAAAAGCGTGTTCGCACCAGGCCAAGGGTCTGTTCATACTGGCCTGTGCCCACCGCCCGCAAGCAGTCGGTGCTTATGGCAACAGCACGCCAACGAGAACTCGCTAGCGCGCCAGTGCCAGCCTGCGCGCGTTCTGTGAACTAGTTCGTGGAGCCATGAACGTTGCGGCTGAAAAAAAGGTGAACTCAATGTAGAAAACATCGGCAGAAAACAAAAAAGTTAACTTACAAAAAAAAAAAACGCACGTACCCGCGGGGATTCGAACTCGTGACTTGCAAAATACTTGCATACCTAGCGCCTCAAACCACTCGGCCACGGAGCGGCGCTGCGCTGGGCTTGGTAATATAGGGTATATATTGTACAACCAATTTATACTTTTATTTAGTTTTGGCATTTCAAGCAGCTTATGTGACTATTTGTTGTATTGCGCTCGTGCAGTAAGCGTCGCCCGAGTTTCCACAATAGCTCACGTCTAGCAATTGCATTTCGTAGACGGAAAAGCGTTCGCAGATGCGTAGTCGTGCTGCTGACCGCTGTGCTTGTTCGCCCAGCGCAAAAAAGTGCTTCCCGCACCCTAGTTTTACGCTGTACGGTAAAATATCAGTTGATTTTATTTCCTTAGTACCTATATTGACTTCGCTGACTCTTCTCCCGCCTTCAAGAGGCCTTATATTTTCAGACTGGCGTACCAGTCAGCGAAGCGTCGCATGTGCGCTTGTGCAGCGCTTGTGTGAAGCGACCTTGACTTGGAGCTAGATACAGTGTACAAACTAACCAAGTAAAGAAAGGCCCATTCTTCCATTCACAAACGTGTCCTGGCTTCGTTTCAACTGAGCGAACGAATTGCGACGACCCGTCGGCGGCCGGCGGACGAAACGCTGGGCCGACTGACTCTGTCTGAAGGCCGGGGAGCCGTGCAGTAACGCAGCCAATTGCCAACTCATCCCCTCCTGACGTCACACGAAAACGCCACATAAAATGGGCGAGCGTAAAGAGAGGAGGACAGCATTTTCGAATTAATTTTTCTACTAAATAAAATCGCGTAAACGCGCCCAGGGTGGTCGAAACATGGCCCGGGGACTCCGGACTACAATTTGCGCAAGTAATCCCGCAATGTTTACATATCACTTCAGTGTCCCTTTAATGACTGATGCGCTTCAGCTCCCCTGGCTGGAGGAGTGTGGGCAGGACTCTGTAGTGGCGTGGCGGTCATGAGGCGGTGGCGCTGAATGACAGAACGCGGTGGTACTGCGACGCCCTGGACCAGAGTCGAACGGGCCGATAGCTCTGCTGCTGCTGCGTCGGCCCTGGCTGGAGGAGTTTGGGAGGGAGTCTCTGGTGGCGTAGCGGCCGCGTCTGGAGGTGAATTGCCATGTTGCTTTGATGCTGCGGCGCTCCTGCCTGGAGCGGAATTCTGCGCTTGCGTTCTGGGGCGCGATGCGCGACCTCGACCGATTCGAGAGCCTCCATCACCGCTGCCACTCGGAAACGCGTGCCGGACATGATGCTCCTACGGAAAAGAAAGTTGTTGCAGTACGAAATAGTAATAGTGAGTCTGCAGGCTAGGAGCGGCAACGGCACTTGTCCCACGGCAGTACAGTTTTAGTTCTGCATAGCCGATGCATGGTTAAATGAGACATTTGGGAAATGATGTGAAAGCGCCCGGGAGAAGTCGGTGAGGTAAACTTCGGCATGTCGCTGTCTGCACCTGAGTAGTAGGGTTCAGGAAGAGGGCAGCAGAAAAGGAGGAAAAGGGAGCGGAAACGCATACGCATGGCTATATTAGTTCATGAAAGCCAGTATTTTTGAAGCGCGGAAACGCATGGCACGCTCCAATGACGAGAAGCGTGTGGAAAGTTCAAATTACCACGATTACTGGACCAGCAGTTTATTCATACAATTAAACAAGTTCCGCAAGGTGAAGAAGGTGCCGTCGGGGAGTAATGTCGAAGCCAAATGGCGGGGGGGAATGGGCGCGATAGGTTTTTTTTTTTGTAAACACCACAACCACAGAGAAGTAGGGGCGTAATGTCTAAAAACGGATCACAAGGAATAGCATAGATCCTCGAGGTATTTAAAAGAAACTTCCGGAGGACAGGTATTTCACAAGAAAAGTAAATGAAGATTTTGACCAGAGTTTCAAAGTTCCCGCGACACAACGTGAGCGAAGACTTAATTGGAAAGGTATACTTAAAAAAATGGCTCCAATCCACGCCGTGAAGGTGGTCGGAAAGCAAAGCTTTAAACGACATCCACAAGAATTACCCATACGACGTCACTTGAATTCACACGCGTGGCTCTACAAAGAGTTGGTTGGTTGGTTGGTTGGTTGGTTGGTTGGTTGGTTGGTTGGTTGGTTGGTTGGTTGGTTGGTTGGTTGGTTGGTTGGTTTGTTGGTTGAACTTTATTTGAGCCCATAGAGGGGTCACCATCAAGGCAGCCGATGGGGCGGTCCCCTATTCTCGGGGCCCGTATGCTTCCAGGACCTTCAGGCCCCGATCCACGAGGGCTATGTGGGTCGACGCGGTAGGGCTGGACCGCAAGATCTCCCATCGCTCTTTGGGTAAAGGGTCGGGTGAGGTGACGGAGGCGGTTGATGATAGGGGTGGAATTTGTGGGGTGGGGGTCTTGAGGGACGTGCACTCTGCAATGACGTGTCGCAGAGTTCCTCTTGTTTACAGAATGGGCATGTGTCATCATACCGATTTGGAAACATTGTATGTAGCATTGTTGGATGTACTAATGACCCTTCCTGTATTCTTCGTAGTATTGTTTGTTCTTTTCGTGTTAGTGAACGGTGAGGCTCTGGTAGTGTACACCGATCCTCTCTGTACATCTGTGTGATGTCTGTGTAGCTTGTGACCGGGATCGGGTCGTCCTCCCCTAAGCTCGACTTCACATGTGTCCGGCGTGTCATCTCTCGGGAGGGATAGTCAGCGATGGTGTTGCCAACTAGTGAGGAGTGAGCCGGGGTTCACACGAGCTCGACGGCTCGTCCCGGTGGCTCATTCTTGTTCACGATCGCTAGTGCCGAAAAGGAGATGGAGCCCCTTCGGTAGCTGCTATATACCTTCTTGCTGTCCGTCACCACAACCTCAACGCCGGGTTGAACGAGCGCCAAGGCTATGGCCACTTCTTCCGCTGTCGTGGATTCCCTGGTCCTCGTCGAAGCCGAGACGACCAGTCGGTCTCTCGTTGTCACATCCGCTGCCGCCCGGTCGCTGCCCATCTGGAGGGAAGCGACTGCGTGAAGGACGCGGGAGTTTCCCCCCAATCTTCGTGCTAGCGCTGTTGTCCTGGCGTTTCGTCTGTCACCGTCTACTGCCGCTGCCTTGTTCCTTGGCAGAGGCTTCGATGTGAGCGCTTCCTGCCACTTTTCTGGTAGTTTACTCGTCGTTAGTGTGGGTTCGACTGTCCATCCCAACTTCTGGAGTACCCGTATTCTGTGCTTGGTCTGACGGAGCCGTACTCCCTGACTAGTAAGGTGTGCCTCCACAAGTTCGTCGATGGTGTTGTGGACCCCCATCTCATACAAGCACTTTGTTGATGAGTATATGGGGAGTCCCAGATCCTGTTTCATTGCCTTTCGTATTAGTACGTTTAGTGCCTCTCGCTGTGCCCTCATCATCTGCAGGTACGGTGCTGAATACGTGATACGCGAGATGAGAAAGCCCGTACTAGACGGATGGCGTTGCCTTCCTTGATGCCACGGTTGCGGCTTGCTACTCGCCGGAGCATACCCAGCACTTGCTCGGTCGTTGTTCGGTCCCTTGTGCGCTCTTGTTGCTTTCATCTATTGCCGACCAGAGCTCCGCCATAATGAAGGGTCTGTCTAGCTCGGCGTTTTCTGGTCCCTCACACTCTTCGGGTATTGGGTGAACTCCATTTTCAGTCTGCAGGTATCTCTTCTTGCGTGCCCTGAAGAGTTTGCTTTCGTTATCGTCGTGTGTGCTGAGTACCTTGGTAAGGTTTCGGTTGGTTGCCGTCTTGCTCTGTGCCGGGTCTTGCTCTGTGCCGATAGCTGTCCCTGTAGGCCTTCGCACACCTTGTGCCAGTTCTCTCTACAGAGCTTCGCTGCGTATTCTGCAATCTGCTTGTTCAGGAGAGCAATGACTCTTGCTAGCTTCCTGTTTCTTCGTTGGCGTTTCCATCCACGAGTCAGCGAATGTCTAGCTGCCCACATGTTGGATAGCCTGGCGTCGACGAACGGTGTGTCCGTCGTTGTCGCGATCTCTTGGGTGAACTTCCCGAGTGTTTCTTGCTGTTTCTTTGCCCACTCCTCGTACTGTTGTAAGCTATGCTCGACCTCTGCTCCTGTCTCCTCGGCCGCGTCGTTTCCTTCTCGAGTGTACTTCCGCATCTTGTCCCAGTCTGTAATCCTTGACTTGCCCAGCTCGGCCCGGTATTGGGGTCTGTAAACTTCGATGATTATGATTTTGTGGTCGGATCCCAGATCAACGTCGTCGCGTCTCCACTCCGCTTCGAGTGTCCCTGCCATCCATGTTAGATCCGGTGTGGTGTCGTTAGTAACACTGTTTCCGCTTCTGGTGGGGACGCCCGGCTCGTTAAGGAGTGCGAGGTCGTGCTTTTCCATCGCTTGCACGAGTGCCTTGCCTCTTGTACGCCATCTTGTAGCCCCACATCGGGTATGGTGCGTTGAAGTCACCTAACACAAGGAGCGATCTGTGTTTCGAGAGCCAGTATCTGTCTTGTCGTCATTGACGCCTAGTTTGCGTGATTTTTCCTTCTACCTTGGTTATTTTAAGTGTACGTTAGTTGCCTTGTTATTGTGACATGGCGAAATACCAAATGAAGAACTTATTTGATCATTTAATACTTTACGGGACAGATTCTATTGCCCGCCCACTTCATGGGTTAGACAGGAAAAGATTCCCAGAACACTTCGTTGCTAAGGCTGCCAGTCAAGTATCGCGGCGAAAATTTTGAGCATTTTCTTCAATACTTGCTCGCCGCTGAACACCACATTGCACGTCGAACGTCGCGGTTCAGTCAACGCCCAACTCGCGTAGCTACTTGCCAAACTCAATTTGGGATACGGTTCAAAATGGGTTTTGTACGACGGCACACTAGACATGCAGTTGTGACTGTTGGAAAGCTGGGTTCGCATAGCGTTTCACGAGACGGCTGGAAAGTAACAAGGGGCGAAACTGGCAAGTTCACGGGGATACCCATTGCGGTAAAGAAAATTCAACGCGAGAGCAAAGCGACAACCACCAGCGAAACGCAGTGACGTTTCGCAATGACGAAACTCAAAATCGATTATTTTCGTCGTTTTTGAGGCACAGTTCAAAGTCCGGTGAGTCGGAGCAAGTATGTACACCCGCCCAGTTTTTTTTTTTTTTTTTGCCGATATCAAAGGAGCGTTGACCGTTCGGTTGATCAGCGCCATATGACGGAGTGACACCGCCAACACGACGAGAGTTTCAGCGTGCGCAATAAGCACTCGCTGTGTCGGCCCTCGTCTGCTAGGCTCTTCCAGGAGCCGAGTGCAACCCCGAATCGTTTCCTCCCTTTATAACACCGGTCGCCGTCTTTGTTCACGAGAAAGCCCGTTGCGCCAATACTTCAGGAATAGCTAGAAACTGCACATTTCGAGATTTGCTCGTTTTAGCTGAATTAGGAGATTTGCTCCTAATTCAGCCCAGGGTGCCTCGATGCGCGCCCGCTCCACTGAGGGTGAGGACAACCACGTCGTCTGCTAGCGCGACCGCCATTTTCTGGCATCCGCCGGATGCGGGGCGCGCGTTTGCTGCGTGACGAACCTTGAAAGTGCTGGTCTCGCTAACAGTGTGGGCTTGATTTGGCTTTACTTGACATTTATTCCTTCTCTAGGGTATATGAACAGAAGAGTAAGGTTTTGGTGAAGGATTCTCTATTTTGAGATGATTAGCGAAGGTATGGGGAATGCCCTTTTTTTACGAAAGGCCCTTTTTTACAACTTCTCGCCGTCGTTGTCATACCGGCGCCGTGAACTTGCTGTCGTTGAGTTTCCATATAAACATAGCAGAAAGCAGGCAAAGCACACGAAGGAAAGGAACTGCTACATATTCACGTACGAATGTACGGCACGCTTACGGCCACTGAAGCTATTATGCGGTACTTACATAGGATTGCCTGGCGGCAAACTGTGTCATGCATGCACTGTGCAATCTAAACATGATTGATTGATGAGGTTTAACGCCCTTACGCTACATAGGCGTAGTGGAGGGCTCCGGTCTAATTTTGACCACCTAGGGATCTTTAACATGCGCCGAAATTTCGATCACACGGGCGTTTTGTACTTTCGTCTGCATCAGAAAAGCGGCCGCCGCGGCCGAGAATCGAATTAGCGTCCTTGGGCTGCTGCCTAAACACGAGTTTACACGGAAGTAGAAATAATAATTTAATAGCTTGAATCACAAATACACTATGTACAATATGATGAACAACATACTCCACTGCTGTCACATAATATATTATGTACAGAATGATACAAACACACTTCAATGCATTTATAATACAGGTAATGAGGATTGCACTCGAAAGTTTTCGAACTTGCTTTTTGAAGTTTTGAATTTCGTTCTTAGGACGTGTGTGATGTTCTTGAAGTACAGTGTATCTTCTTTCCAGGTCTGTCAAGTGCTTTTTCAACTCAGCACAATCCCTTTGTGTCTCACTAGCTGTGAGAGTTTCATATGCCGAGTTTGGAATTCCGACATTCAAAGCTTCGACACCCGGGCTGTTGAGTTGGAGGTTTTCCGATGACGTCTCGTGTGATACCGTGCGAGTTGACTCGGGGAGCATTTCCGCTGTCTCTGATGATGCGCGAGGTGCTTCAGCGGGGTGGTCCCCCTCTTTATTGTTGGATGTGGACTCGGGCTGCGTCCTGTCTCTAGGTGGCTTTCGCTGCTTTGGAGCAACTGGAAGCAGAATGAATGAATGAAACAAATCTTTATTAAAACAACAGGTACAGTTGTTAGGGCACCCGCCCGGTGGAGGGGATCCCTAGTCCGGGATCCCCTGGCTGCGGCTGGCTGCGCGGGCCCTTTGCACCAGGTCAAGCTGGAACGTAGGGTCCTTGCTGGACAACCGCGCCGTCCACTGTTGTATAGAGGGGTTGGGGATTGGGTGCAGGTCCGGTGTCTTTTGGCACTCCCACACCTGATGGTATAGGGTACCGGGCGCTGGGCAGTAGTGGCAGGTGGCTGGATAGTCTGTCGGATAAATGGCATGAAGAAGGGTACGGTGTGAATACGTGTTAGTTTGAAGTCGTCTGAACGTTGTTGCTTCATCCCTTGTGAGTTGGGGGTGTGGAGTGGGGAAAATTTGCCGTTTGTGTCGGTAGTCCGCCAATATATCTGTGTAGCGCAAGAGAGGTTGCGGATTAAGTGGATGAGGTGGTGACTGCCGGAAACACTGCATGGAAAGTGTCTCAGCATTTGCACTTGTAATAATTAACCAGGTCGAGCGATTGTGCCTTTTCCAGTGGAAATGGATTAAGTGGATGCACGAGGTTATGGTTGTTGCGTGGGCTGATCGACATGACAATTGAATAGGTGGAAGTGACTCCCGATAAGAGCAGGAGAAGCAGCATTGATACATGTACAGTCGGCCAAATCTTTAACTGGCGTGCGCGAGCGGCGACTTTTCTGTGCGTCAGCGCCATATGACGGAGCCAAGTTGCAAGCTGTTTGAGGCTAAGCGCATGCCCAGAAAGCCGCGCTCAGTTGTGCCCATCGTCTGCTAGGCTGTTCCTTCCTTAGCGCGTCACCCCTTATGAGCGCGCTGCGGACGATCCAGGCAGCGTAGTAACGCGAATGGGTTTGCTCTTATTTTATTTTCCCAAGATTAACGTTGTAGCAATCAATCGAGTAAATTTCAAGATACGCCGAACACGCCCAATCATGAGATAAACCGAAGAACATGGGTTACTTATTTCTTCTTTCGGTTTTTTTTTCTGTAGATGCCTACTTTATAGCTTCAGCACAGGCTTCAGCACGTTGAAGATATCAAGCGCGCATACGACTGATAACTGCCCTTAATACACACGAGAAAGCGTTTACGTCACAAAGTAAAAAATGAGTAAACCCTATTCTTCAGCTTATCTCATGAGTGAGCGTGTTCGGCGTATCTTGAAATTTACTTTATTGATTGCTGCAACGTTGATCTCGGGAAAATAAAATGCGAGCAAACCCATTCGCTTTATCACGCTGCCTGGATCGTTTGCAGTGCGCTCATAAGGGGTGACGCGCTAAGGAAGGAACAGCCTAGCAGACGATGGGCACAACTGAGCGCGGCTTTCTGGGCATGCGCTTAGCCTCGAACAGTTTGCAACTTGGCTCCGTCATATGGCGCTGACGCACAGAAAAGTCGCCGCTCGCGCACGCCAGTTAAAGATTTGGCCGACTGTACATACATCGGCTCAAATGACACTGGAAAACCGCTGGGAAACATGCAGTGAATCAAATGGTAAATGCCTTCCCTCTGATTGGGAAAGGCGTTGGCACAGCATTTGGCTTCAGCTTCTTCCGTCCATCTGCCCGTTTTTGTTCAAAACAGGATCCTTCAAAGTGAGCCTGCACGATAAATTGTCAATATAGGTGCCTTTTTCTCCCGAGAAATAAGAATAAATGACGTGAAATCAAGCAAATCGAACAAACTGGCATCCACGCGTATCGGCTCACATGCGCACATGATTCACAAATAGGTGTAATTCACACATTTCTTATCACCTCCATGCGCTACTTTTATGACATGATAAGCAAGAATAAATGTCTTAAATATCACAATTTTTGCGCACAACAAGATTTATAACAGACCTTAAGTTGACACAACGCGGAGAAACATGAGCATAACGCTTTGCATGCAGTTTTACGCTTCGGGATATATCATTCACACTGCCAAAAACGGGCTTTTGGTGAAGTAAGCGTGATGCGCCGGGATGACGCTTCGGGACTCAGAATGATCGCACACATTAGTACAACGAGCGCCTTATTTCGTGATACAAAGGAAAATGACTGAAGCTGCAAAGCGCCACACGTTTCATATCGGCCCCTTGCTTTAAAAGGACACGTCCGTTTGCATCAATCAAATATCAAAAGGCCGCAAAAGCATGATGAAACCTCCAACATAAACGCATAAGACCGTACGTCAGGTATCTAGAAACAGCCACACAGACAAGCTGACAATAGCCCCAAATGGATTTGGCACTGCTCAGAAGCCGGGTACTTACACTGCATATGCAGGAGCGGTTCGTCGGCTGCCACTTGTCCCGCTTGCTCTTCACCGTCCACAGAAGCCGCCTTTTTGTGTCTCTAAGAAACGAAAACATCCTCCAGACATTTTTAGCGCTGTTAGAACACTAGGGAACGCAGCACCCAGGCATTCTGCAACGAGACTTTGTGAAGAGCGCCGCTTTTCGCGCGCCTAGCGTGGGAGTCGGCGGGGGCGGGATGCAAGAAAATGGCAGGCGGCGCCTCCCCCGAGACCCGGTCTTGGCGGCGGCGACCCCTTCCAAGAGTGGCGCCACCCTCAGCGGAGCGTGCGCGCATCGAGGCACCCTAATTCAGCCTAAGGCTACTAAAATTACGATATTTTAGGGGCTTTATTTCAGCCACCGGTCCCGTGCTCAGTTTACTTCTGCGTAGAGGTACCTGTACACCCGGCTGGGTCAAGTCGAAAGCGAAAACAGAGGCGAGCTAAATCTGGCAGTACAATGCCAGTAATATCGAAACCAAACACTTCTGGCGTGGCAAACGCATCAGTTAAGAACAATGTACATGGTTTCAGGGTTTCTAAAGCGGAAAAATCTGTTCATTGCCGAAACAGCAAAATACGGCCACGATCTGAACGAAATGTTACCACACATTAAGTGGAACAGCGCCGCAAACACTGCTTATTCACCGCGTCACAGAAAAGGGACGAAACAGGGCCATGCCACGCTGTGTCTGGAGTAGAATTGAGCCCTAACTCCAGAGGAGATACCACTAACGAAGTTCCATAGCGGGGCCTTTGCACCGAGAGAACAGTGACCAGTCCGAATACTTGGTGCACTTCTAAACGAATGCTCTTCTAGGTGTACGTTTCTCACTTTTACCAGCGGTTAGTATCACGTGCCACATGCACACAACTCGAGTACGTCTTTCAAACAACAAATTCAGGCCACCGTGCCTGTTCATACGACTTTTAGTGCGAAATGTAATCTTGTTCATTCGTATCCCAAAGGCGAAAGCTATGCTTGCAAGGTAGTGCAACCCAACCCTATGCTGTAATGAGACGCCGCTAACTTGCACGAATAAACCTCGAACAGGGCTTTAAAAAATGCCGCCCGCTTTATAATAAACCTCGTATCGCAATAAAGCGTTGAAGGGAGCGCGTAATTAGTTAATTACACAGACCAGACGCAGTATATAGTGCAAATTTCCCTCACTCTTACGCTTCTAAAACCGGAGCATCATGTAGAAGCGCGATAGGCCACGTGCCTGGCCAGAAGCGTCGGAACTTACGTGAAAAGGGCGGCCGAGCTGCAGCCGTGTGTGTGCGCCGCTGGGCGCTTGCAGGCAAGCCTTGTTAACGCATTTGCTTGCTCTTAAGTAACCTTGCTCGCCACGTAATCGGTCTGTTGGCGCATGCGCAAAAGGAGGCGTCAAACACCCCACATGCCCGTCATCTAGGCAAATGGCTGGTACGAACAACAAAACAGCGTTCGGAACGTGTGCGCGCGTGTCGACTATGAGTAAACGTACCGCGCGCTATCATCTTTTGAGGAGGAAGAGCTGAATGGCTGCATAGTATGGCTGGGGCTCGATTAAAAATTTTAATCCGATTAAGCGGCAGGCTTTAATCAGTTAGTTAATCGATTAATCGGTTGCGTTAGTTGAAGAAGAAAATGATACAAACATTTTATAATAATTACAAAAATATAGTAACAGATATTGCCAATATGCTTGTAGGCCTGTCGTATCTTTTTGTAGTGGTTTGAGGGAAGAAAAAGGGAAAGAAGGTGCAGTAAGGGCATTATTGAGCTCGACGGGGAGCTCACCTGCATACAACCCGGCGCGGGGGAAAGGGAGTAGAGGGGGTATGAAAGGATAGAGCAGAAAGAAAGAAGAATAACAACAGGGCTAGGTCAGGCTAGCAACAGACATCCCAGATGGGCTGAGCAGATCATCATTATGGCGCTGATGTGGGCGGAACGCCGATCACCGCATTCGTCACTAGCACTATTTCTAGAATCAGGCACATTGGCACACTTCGTATTTGCAGGGGGCTTCGATTAATCGAGGTTTACTTACGCTATTGTTGGTTCATATAAGGGTGAAACGGAAGTGCCCGCATGCCGTTTCTTGTACAGTGTATATTTGTATTCAGGGTATCCATCTTCCCATCTGTACTGAATATCTTCTTGCGGTTTTAATCACTATTATCTCTCAGCATACTTGCATCGTTTTCTGTCGTGAAGTAAGGCGGGTTATTCGAGCGCGATTATGAATCTCAACATGCTTGTTCACAATTTAACCATGACACCCTTCCCATTGGACCACAGACGTCCATAAAACATCCGTTGAACATCCGGTGTCGGACATTTGGACGTCCTTTAGACATCCGCAGAATGCCAGCGGACGTTTTAGGGACGTCCGTGGGATGGTCCAGTGCAAAGGAATTGCTCATCCTACGAACGTCCGACAGACGTCCTAGCCGGATTTCCTGGCATCCAGCGGATGTTCAAAATCGGACATTTCCAAACCGAGATGTACAGGGGACGTCCAGGGGATAACAAAATGCGGATATTGGATGTCCGCCGGACGTCCGCTTCTAGTCCTAAATTTTTCGAATCAGGGAGAACCTGTACTCGCTGTAAACTTCAGTGCTTTGTTGATACTCCAGCTTTAAGAATACTTGGTACAAAAGCCTCTTCTGTAGCTTGTTTTGGCACAACCCTAATTATAAATGCTTGTCCCATGCACTCTGTGGACAGAACTCCACAGCCTATTCATATTTCTCTTGCCAAGAGTGCGAACAGTGATGTTACAGAAGCATAATACAGTGGAACGTTGCAAGCTTATCGTCATGACTTTTCAATAAGGACTATACATATACTGCGGGCTGTTGCGTCAACATAAATATGAATAAGTTGTAGTAGGCAGTTACCTCGGTGAACAGGATGCTTCAACATGGCAGCCCACAGTGTACACATGGTTCTGTATTGAAAAGGGGTTACAATAAGCTCGCAACTTTCCACTGTATTATGATACTGCAAGCATCACTGCTCCCACTCTTCTGAGGGCCCCACACCACATTACGATGCTGTCAATCCTCCTCCTCCTGCTCCCACTCTTGCCAAGAAAAATATGAATAGGGTGTGGAGCTGTCGGTCCACACCGCGCGTGGTACAAGCACTTATAATTAGGGTTTTGCCAAAACAAGCTGCAGAAGGGGCTTTTGTATTGAGTATTCTTAAAGCTGGAGTAGTACTTCAAGGCATGTTATTAATAAAGCACTGAAATTTACAGCAAGTACAGGTTCTCAAGTTTACTAGAAAACTGAAACCTACACTATTAAGCTTTATGAATCTATACCGAGTATGTTCGGGATATTTTCATTAAATTGCTAAAGACAAAACTTTCATCAATGCACGCTAAAGAACAAAGAGTTAGCTTGAAAAAGAAGTATTGAACAGTTAAGCAGGCTGCTAAAACAAATATACTGAATGAAATAGATTACACGTTGCAAAGTACGGCATGCTAAACAGATGAGACAATGTCACACAGCTTGAAAATTCTTTATTTAATGCTTTATAACTGCCAAAGTAAGTACAACCTTTCATGTGCCCATCACGCTTCATGCCAGGAACATCTTGGCTCAAACTTTTCCCCAACTCCTCGGTCAGCGCCTGCAAAACCAAAAGCAACAATTACAGGTTTCTTTTTGGAGCCACACGACAGAAGTCAAATACATGTAAATTCAAACTTCATGGTTTATGTAGTCCTATATATGGCTACATTATTAGACACAATAAAAAAATTTTTGCCTGCTTTTGAACTATTTTGGTTGGCTAGAATCTACAGCTAATGTAGATCGCAGCAACAAGAAAAGAAACCAGCACCGCTTTTGTTGTTCCTGTCGCAAGTGTGAATGGGCCTTTATACACAATACATTCACACGGTGACTGGCAGTTGCGGAGGGACGTAACTTTGCGCACCGAAAGCCTGATTGGCCAGGCTAAATGCCTCCCCCCACCCCTCATATTTCAATATTTTTAATATACCACGTGGCCCAACTCCAAGCTTGGCAGAGTCAGTGGGGTGCGTTTCAATACGATGCATGCTTTTCACCTACGCGCTTTGACGGCGTCTATCAATCAAACAATATAACATTGCATATCAAACCAACTATTTTTATAAAACTTTACGAGATCTGCTGTCGTTTTTTTTTAATTCGAACATAACTATGTAAAGTTGACTCGTTCGGGCCGCAACGATTTATTTGAGCGCGAAAGGCGCGAGGGTTACAGCTACTACAATTGTTATCTTAGCTTACAAATTGATTGCCTCCCTAACATAATTAATGCGAGGCTAATTACGATGAGTTACAAACATGATCGAGGAATATTGCTTCAACCATTCAGACGTACGACGGGCGTCCAGCGGACGTTATTGGGACCATAGTAAACGTCCATGCACAAACGTAGCACGGACGTCCGTCGGACCAAATTGGACGGACGTTCACGTTTCCCAGAAAAATACATCCGAAGTACGTCCACCAGACGTCGAGCGCGGGACTTGGACGTTCGGCTGTAAAACGGATGTCCTACGGATATCTCTGGTCCAATGGGAATTGTTTCATTTCGATCACGTGACTTCAACCGAGTAACCGATTAAAAATATCAATCACGACTAAAGCCTTAATCGATTAATCGTAAGGTTAATCGATCAATCGTCCACCCCTACTGCATAGGCGTTTATTGCTTTTGGTATGTTTTTTTTAAATAAACGTGGGAATGTGCTGATGTGTTGCAGTGTGAGGGCTGATCATGAACGCAGTTCCATCTTTTTATTGGTTGTAGGGTTTAACGCGCCGACACAACGCAGGCGATGAGGCGCGCCGTAGTGGAGGGCTCTGGATTAATTTTGACCACCTGGGGATCTTAAACGTGCGCCGAAATCTCGCACACACGGGTGTTTTTGCTTTTCGCCTCCATCAGAAAAGCGGCCGCCGTTACCGGGAATCGAACCCGCGTCCTAGTGATCAGCAGCGCAACGCCTTAGCCACCGAGCCACCACGGCGGGTAGTTCCATCTTTTTAAAGTTGTGAAAAATGCTGTTTAAATAAATCAAAGTAGGAGCATAACCTGCAAAACTCAAGTCTTGATTATTGCGGTCCGTATAGCTGTGGAATACAGAATAAGTTGGCTCAGTTTTAAGTAAGCATGCGTGCAAGGATTATTTGTCAAGAATTTTATTTCAGAGCATGGTTTCACGATGGACAGGACACCAGGAATAAACGATGGAGGCGAAAAGCGAAAATGCCCGGCCGTCGAGATTTTAGTGCACCATAAAAATGTGCAGGTCGTCAAAATTAATCCGGAGCCTGCTACCCCGCCGTGATTTATAACCCAAGAGTATATAGCTTCGTCGCTTCAAATACCCATCATTTTCTAAACTTGCAATGGTGGTGAGGTTAACGGGCATGTGACGGCATATCGCGCATGTCCAGTGATGTTCACAAGCGGGTGCTTTCGTCTTTCGGCAGTGACCTAAGTTTCTCTTGCACTCTTGTCTTAAAGGGACCCTGCAACACTTCCGATAAATACTTGCACTCTTTCCTTCGTGTCTGGAAGGGCTGCGAAAAATATAGTTATCGCCAGCACAGAGCGGCACTGAGTGATCTGCTCGTCGCAGCAGATACCCTTTCCGTTTCTGCTTTGCTTTTGTGGCTTTCTTTTTAAAGTGGCTATCGATTGCGTTCGTTGCTGAAACTGAAAGAAAGCCGGCCAATAGCCGCTACACCGCTTTAATGACGGAAGTCCAGCGGTCAAAGATAGCCAAGACCGGCAAAGAGAGAAAAATCTTTTGCGCAAGTGTCTAAGTTATCAGATGGGCACAGAGAAGTATTTTTTGGGTGAGGTACTTTGCGACTCCCTAATCTAAGTACTGGGTGTGTTGGTTGACTACGTTTTGCAAGAATTTAAGATTTCAAAAGGAGTTTAAAAAAGTGTTGCAGGGTCTATTTAAAACATGCACAAAAAGAGTCACGATTTCCTAATTTTAACCCGGGGCGTTCACAGCACCATACTGCATTAGTTGCACCACAGCATATGTCCTGGCACATGTGTAACAGTCGTGCAGCTGGAAATGGCTAACTGTGTCAGGTTGTGTTGATGACTTGTGAAGAAGATACTCCAAGTCACATTTGAAGCTGAACCTGGGCTGTAAATTAAGCGGCCGTAGTTAGCTCCGTTGGGGTTCTTTATTGCGCATTTACCGCATTCTCCGTGCGGCAATCCTTTCCTTCATTCGAAATGACGCCAGGGTGGCCAGGAACTCAACAAGCGACACATGCTGCGAAAGGACGCTCATTTTGGCGCAAAAACGAGGAGCTACCATTGAATGAGAGCGCGCGAACAGTTCACAATAAACGTAAACCTAAGTGGAAGATTGTCCATTCGCGCGTTTTTTCCTGCCCTGTGGACACAAACTTTCCTCGGCACAAAAATCTCACCGCTCGGCAACAAAAACCTTGTTTTCGTTGAAGCTAATCGATTCAGTCGGCTCAACCATGCTTGAACGTGCCAATAGCGACACGCGGAAATTATGCGACGGAGCAGTCCAGCTGTTTTTTGTATAAATGTTTATACAAAATGTTTTGTTCCCGTTTTTGGGCCAGTGGCATGTCAGCTTACGAACGACCCACGTCAACTGGCCTCGACGTTCCTATTTGGCGACAAAAAGCTTCTGATGGCTGCTTTAGCCACGCATATGCAAAACGTAAATGGCCTGCTGCAAAAATTCGTTCTGCTACGTTGGAAACATCCTACTGGACATTCGTATACAGCGGGCAACAGGGGTTTACAAAACTGCTTAGTACAGCCAGTCCAAAGGGAATCGGCCAATTCCTGTTGTGCCGTGAGAATTGGAGTCCAAAAGCTTTCAGCGAAATAATAACGCTACACTTCACAAAATTGAGTACAGCAAGGTCGCAAGCGGGTTGAAGTAAATGTTCCAGGGAAAAAAATCCCAGGCCATCTCCACTAACGTGAAACCTGGGAAAGTGCGAAGCATGCAGCGTATAAGTTCTTGGCGCCTTGGAGTTTTTGCCAACGGAGATGAAACCGTTGGGAGTAGAGGAAAACAGCTTTGTTGTAAAAATATCTTGTCTTTGAAGCACGAAGCTCTCTAGCGCGAGACGTAAACGAGTTTCCCGGAGTTTTAGTACCGTGACTACATGAGACGATGATTACGACGACGACAGAAGACGCCAACAGCCCCAGCCCGTAACGGGTTTCGCCCCTAAAACATAAACACAGTTCCTCCCAGTGTGAAATCTGCTGAAATGCGGAGCTGTGGTTCTCTTCTGTAGGTTCGAACGTCACCGGGCGCTAGCCCCTGAACAGCAGCACCGCCGCGACGTACATCGTACGGTTGTCTCCTCACACCTACTGCAGCGGTGGCTCAGTGGCTAAGGCGTTGCGCTGCTCAGCACGAGGACGCGGGTTCGATTCCCGGCCGTGGCGGGCCGCTTTCCTGATGGAGGCGAAAAGCAAAAACGCCCGTGTGCACGAGATTTCGGCGCACGTGAAAGATCCCCAGGTGGTCAAAATTATTCCGGAGCCCTCCACTACGACGCGCCTCATCGCCTGCTTTGCGTCGGCGCGTTAAACCCGACAATCAATCAGTCAATCACGTCTCCTCACCCTCCCCCGGCGGGAGGGAGAGAAAACCGAATCTGCGAGACCGCTGCACCCTCTATCGGTGGGTCTGGGAACCTGCTCCTACCCTAGCGTGACGCACGACCGACAGCAGCCTTACCAGAATGCTCAACCTACAACAGATCCGCTTTAAATTGGTGCTAAAGCGTAATTTACTTTCTCACGAGGTTTTATACTAAATGCACTAGCCGTTAATCCTGCATACTGCAACTTGTTCTTGCCCTGCGGGCACGCGAAAAGCATAACTGCCCGCGTGCTTTTCATAGGTGTAGTTTATTTTTTTGATAACAGCCGTAGCTAATTACGGCTCAATATTTTAGAATACTTTATAAATTCAATACTTCGCCCATACAAATTATGCGCTTAATTTCCTTCTCATGATTTGGAACAGCAGTGTTAACTCGCCCAAGACGCTCATAACCACTGGCTTGATAAAGTATCTCATTACATATCTTGAAGGGGTGTTTCCTTGAATGCGTATTTAATATTACTTTCTATTTCCTTGTTTTTATTTTCCAAGCAGAATTTCCAAAGCATTTAATGCAAGTGCTGTTTGGACTTATTTTTAATCTATATAACCGACATGTCAGAATGTCTACGTTTGATACGGCCGATGATACCACCGACGATACCACCGATTATACCACCGATGATACGTTTGATACGCCGACGATACCACCATTTGTGCGTACAATAAAACGGCAAACGTAGTAGTTGACCCATTAAATCATGATTTAACCAACCTGCCCCTCTGGTGTGCAGAAAAAAAAAAACTTTGCATTAACACTACAAAGGCTCATTTCGGGATTTTTCAGACGCAGCTGCGCGATTGAACTGACATCGCCGTTACTGTTGTTACAAAACCATGTCATTCATCTCTCACCAGATGTGATGTTCCTACGCGTGCTGCTAGACGAACACTTAAAATTCAATCTGCACTCTAAAATGTTATCTAAAAAATGGATTTGGGCTAAGGGCACTCATAAAATCACGTCGCTATTTTCCCCATTACATTGTGATCTCTCTTTATCACGCTTTCATTCACAGCCATTTGAAATACTGCGTGTATACATGGGGTGACACATACGCCAATCATCTCGCGCATGTGCAACATTTACAATCCCAAGCGTTGAAGCGCATTACGTTCGGCCTTTTCATGGCTCACGCGGAACCAATTTTTCACAGCTTAAATATTTTACCTTTGATATATATTTTTCTGCAAAAAGTAACCGTAGTGATCTACCGCGCTCGTGCCCTGCAAATTTTTATTGACAGCCTTACAGCCATTGCTCTACGTAACCAAAAAAACAAGCGGCTTTCCAAAAATAATGTTTTACTACTGAAAGCCAAAACAAAGTATGGTCAGTTTACGGCTTACATCATGGGTATTTCAGTATGTAATCACCTCCATAGCCATCTAAAATCCGCTCGCACGTCAGCACAGTTCAGTCGAAGGGGGAAGCAATATTTCATTACACTCTTATTGCAGACGAATGGATAACTTCACAGGAGTCCTCAAATGTCACATGTTTTCATAGCTCCTGAAGGATCCGTCTTTAATATGCTTATTTGAGCGTAGTTTTTGCGTCAGTCTTGAGTTTACATTTAACGTGTGAATTATGCTCTGGGTATGTTGATTGTTTTGTTCGAAATTTCACGTGATGTGTTACTCTTGCAGGAACTAATTTGTCTATTAATTGCTTCTTCATACTAATCAGGTTGCTTAACTCAGTAATGTATAATAATAATGTATAATGTCGCTTCTTTTCTTGTGTTAGAATGTTTGATATCTTTTCATGGGAGGTCTCCCGGACAGTAATTGGAACTTCGGGACTTCCTCCTGTATTGCATTTGAACAAACAAACAAACGAACAAGCAAACAAACAAACAGACAAACAAACAAACGAATGAACGAATGAACGAGCGAACGAACGAACAGACAGACAGACAGACAGACAGAGAGACAGACAGACAGACAGACAGACAGACAGACAGACAGACAGACAGACAGACAGACAGACAGACAGACAGACAGACAGACAGACAGACTTAATCAAAAGGACGATCTCCTCCGCAGGCCTCAAGTGAATCAAATATTCCCCGCTTATTTGTAAACCGGCCTAAACGTGTCTTCTAGACTGGCTGGTACCTGTCGGAGCAGCGAAAAATTAGGGACAGGGCACAGGTGGCCACCAAGACGTACAGCATCCCCGGACTTGTGATGCCTTCCTCCATGCGGGTGCCGTAACACTAGCACATCGACTCAAAACCATGCAGTTTATAATTAAACGTGGCCATTCCAAGGTCAGCAGGATTCCCCTAAAGACGAAGCTCTACCTTTGTTCCTTTGATAATGTGGATCGTGGTAACGCTCTGAATGGGATGGTTCATGCATGTTTGTCCCACTGGAGGAACAGTTATAGTCGCACCTCGTGTGAAATAAAGCTGGCGCGCGCTCTAACGCACGATCTGTTTCCTTTCGCCGTCGGCAGATGTCCCGAGTGGTGACCCCACGAAACAAAAAAGAGATTAAAATGTCAGGAAAAGGAGGGCCAGCCACTTGAACGGGCCGCCGGGAGCAGCTCTGCCCGGTCCTCTGCGCCCGCCCCAGATGGCGCGCGGGAACGCCGCCGCCTCTTTCATCCGTGCGCGCTCCCGATGCAGACGGGACGCGGAAGATTTCGCGCCGGCATGGGGCGCCAGCGATGCCCTCGACGCTAGAAGCAGCATCGGTAGCAGTGACAGCGGTCGTGCCCGTGCCGAGATGCTCGAGGCAGCCACCTCCATGTGACGCCCTAAACAGCCTGCTCGGATGCGGCACACCCAGCCCCTTTAATCTCGTCTTCTGAGCCGCGCTGGCAAACGGAAGGTGGGCTTCACCCCTCGTTGTTAAGACACCCGGGAAAAGCCGACCTCTATCCGTGAAGGGGCTGGCCCCGAGGTTCGATCCGAACGCAGGGCGAGCTGCTGGGAAGCCGAACCTCTGCATCCGTCGTCATCCCCCGAATTTTTTTGTGTGTGTCTTCTCTCGCCTCCGGCCATTGATGGAGAAGTGGTTCTGGTGGTGCGGGTGCCAGTGAGCCGGCTCTCAGCCTTCGTCATCGCTCTCCTCTCGGCCCCGGCGGAAGGAGTGATGTTGTCGATAATGGGCGATTGAGGCGAGCCGTCCCCCTTCGGGACTGACACCCACCACGCAGCTGCATCAGACAGCACGCTGCTTTCGCGAGCTCGGCGGATCCCGATCAACCGATATCTGATTGTGCGCTCCTTTTTTTCCCTTCCCCTCGACGCTCGTTTGTCAAACCCGGTAAGGGTCATAAGCGTGGCCCATTTAGGAGTGATCCGGCCGAGAGTGTGTGCTCGTGGGGAAAGACTGGCGTGACAGACGCAAATCGGCCTCGTGCGCGTCCGTTTGAAGCCACCTCTGAAGACCTTTCGCGAAGGTTCACAGCTTTGCTGACGGTAACGGTGCGAGTGTTCTTTTGGTTTATTGCGACGCTTGAGAAGAGGAACTGAGTGTCACTCGTCGGCGCCGAGCGAAACGACAGGTGTACGGCTGACAATTAAGAAGACGTCTTGTACGCCCCGTCATCAGAACTGGATTGGTCTGTAGGAGCCAAGTACAGCAGAGCCCCGTTTCTGGGACATGAACTACCGAAAGCTGTATCGAGTGAGTATTCTCGTTTGTTTGTTTTCTTTTTGTACGAGCACGTGCCTCGCGAGGCTGGTACGGGACAGGAACGCGCCAGTGTTTCGCTCCCTTGGGCTTCGTGTGGCCAACGTCACTCGATTTTTGTTGTCGTACAGAAATAGGGCGTGTTTATTGTTTTTTGTTTTGTTGGGCTGTGGGCCGTGATGTTCTGCAAGCCAGAGAACATCTCGAGGAGGTATGCCGGTCAGCCAGCCTAGGCAAGTACCACATTGCGGGCGGTGAATATTCGTGAAGTTCAGTTTCTTTTACTGTAACCTTGCGAACAAGATTAATTTTCCCAATTCCAATGCTATAAATATAACCGTAATAGTAATCTAGCATGTAATATGGAATATAGACAAAAATACAAGAACCGGCTGTATTGCGCAACCGACAGTTTTACCATGGCGCCTGCGTAGAATACAGCCTCTTGGCTGAAATGCGGACTTTGATAGGGAGGTTGAAACAGATAATGACGTCCGGCGTGTATGGAATATGCTTAAAATGACTGTCATTTGCGCAGAAAGCGTGCGACAAAGTGTAGCGTATAGCGTAAGAAAGAAGCACACGATGTAGAGCTTAAGGAGTCATAGGCTGGTCCGAATAACGCGTGTTTTTTTTGTAAGTGGGAATTGAATTAAACTACAAAAAATAACGTGCGCCACAACGCAATGCTTCCAGATCTATGTGCAGTAAGCTCATTGTTACAGCTAGCATTTTTTTGCCGTTAATTTCTTTCTTCGATAATAGGTATACTGACAAAAAACATCCACTTTTTCTTCTAATATGGTGAAGTATTACATTTCGTTTATACCAAATGAAGGCAACTTGCGCTCTGCCAAGGCTGCATTAAATCTCAACGAAAAAACAGCAGGTAATAACATTGACGAGCAGAAACTATACAAAGCACAGAATAATCGGAAATGAAACCCCATCGGGATATTATTTAAAAGAAAGCCCATGCATTTAAATTATCCGGCAATTATTAGACAAATTACCCGCTAACCTGCGTTGGAAGAGTGTTTTACCACGGGTCAGTGTCATGACACATCCACGGCCGCTCGATGGAAACCATCGAGCGGCCGTGACACATCCATGAAGCTTCGAATACGCTTGGCGGTGGGGACGCAATTACCAGAATTCCTCCACTTTCCCTGCCGCAGGGTGAAGTTCCTTTTTCAGGTGACATTTTGTAGGCATATTGTATTGTATGACGAGATAAACTTTGTTTCTCTTAAAGTGATGGGGATGTTCGAAACATCGGCTACTTCGCGTATTGCGTTCGCTATTAGATTTGATTCGCAGCGCGGTTTTGCCACTCGACGTACTTAATTTCTTCCAATATTAAAAAAAATACAAATAATTTACTAACTTTAGCGGTAATGGAAAAAAATTGCGCTAAAAAAACAGGACGAACAGAAGAAGACACACCACACAGCGCACACTAACAGACTGGGTCGTTTTTCACGCCCATATATGCAACTATCAAGTAGACTAGACACGTAGAAGCGAGAAAAGCTTAAAGTACAAAAATAAACTACAAAAAGCAAGGAAACCACCCAGGCACATTCACTGCGACACACACACGCCATCTCCAACAGATTAGACCCCATCAAGATTAGTCAGATTAGACTTCATCATACCTCATTACCAGTAATGAGGTACTCGACGCTGCCAGCCATCATTTATTGGCTGCTTTTTCACCCCTGTTCATAATATAGAGAACAACTGATAAAGTGAACTGAAATAAAGTAACTAGATTTGTCTGCCGTAAAAACTCGAAAAAGTTTAAACTTCGCCGCACGGCGCGCGCTTTTTTTTCATAGCCAAAACGCCGCGCAGAAAAGATAACCGCTTGTAAACCTGTCTTGAAACGAGTGGGTTCTAACAATGGGGCGTGCTTGCTGAAGTGAAGAGCTACTGGTACGAAAAATTAGAAGAAAAAAAAAGCAAAATGAAGTATTTTTTGTCAACGGTGGCACGAGTGAATAATTAGTAGGTACTGCTTGTCCGTCATGCTTGCGTCCGCCATGCTTGGAGCCTGGGGCCTGCGTAGGAAGTATTTCCAGTGACCGGCTTCAAGGACGTCACCCGGATTTCTTAATGGGAAAACATCAAATGGCCCATTGAACGAAAAGAAAATCAAAGCCCCTTTGTCAAGAGAAAGATGGTTTAACGCGGAGCTTTCTGCCATGCAGAGCGCGAAGACGCGGGTTCGATTCCCGGCCGCAGTGGCTGCTTTTCTGATGGAGGCGAAAAGCGAAAACTCCCGTGTGTTTCAAAATTTCTGAGCACGTTAAAGATATCCAGGTGGTCAAAATTAATAAGGAGCCCTCTGATACGGCGTGCCTCATCACTTGTGTAGCGTCGGTGCGTTAAACCTCATAACCATTTCTCTCATGCGACCAGAGTCAAAGTCAAATGCCAAAATCCAAACTGCTTCGACCGTGTCGGAAAGGCGAAATCGGATACACGTCGGCTGCACAACGCGAGTGGCCCAAGTTCGATTCCAACCCCTGGCAGCGACTTTTTTCTTGAGGCGCTTGATGTGCCTTTCAAAGCAAAGTATAAAGTTGGCTTTTCTGTAGTGCGTTTTGCGCGGCGAACGACGCCACGAGTGAGGAATAAAAAGCTTCGCTTTAAAACGCCAGCATCGGAGTCGGAAGTTTTAACGCGGTTCCTTGGCAATCGTTCCATAGCACGCGGCGTTCCATAGCGTGACCTTAAGTACGACAGTGGTGAGAGGTGGGGTTCCACCATAAGTACACGCTTCCAGACCACGCGAGCGGAGGAACTCACTCAGCCAAACGAGCAAACAGTCAGGCAGCCAAGTTCACCATCTTCTTCAACTCTCCCATTACACGGCAGCCGGAACGGGCAGAGGCGCAACGAGTAGAAGAGAGATCGGAGCCATTCGAAGGCGCCAAGGCGGATCACGAAGCAAAGCGTGTTAAGCAGCAAGAGGACGGAGCCGTTCGACAACAGAAGGCGGAAGCGAAGCGTCTGAGGTGATCAATCAAACACTAATGCTTTCGTATTCACAACCCATAAGAAGTGCTTAGGCGTCATAAGACTTTTCATCAGAATTCCCGCAAAATTATTGATTCACTGCTTCGCATCTTGCCGTCCGCAGCAAATTCATTCAAAAGGTGTAGCGCTCGGCAAAGTAGCAGAATAATTTTTGGAAAGAGATATTTGCGTAAAGTAAAGATCCGATTCGAATACTAACATCGCAAAATTACGTGGCCAACTGCTCAACAATTTTCGGGTATTCGTACCCAGAAGTATTGCTCCGTTACTGTTGTTGTAGATGAAGTCTTAGCCTTCACCTGTAACATCTACGACAAGGACAGTCAAGGGAGGGACAGGATCTTCAAGAACCAACCTTCATTTATAATTATGAACAAACTCACTTAAAAACACGTTTTACTGAAGATGCGATCGGTAGCTTCTCCCTCTCCGGAACTGGGTAAACCAAGGAAGGAAGGAAGGAAGAATGTAGAAGAAAGGCAGGAAAGTTAACCAAGCTCCCAAAATAAGTGGTCTCCTGTAGTAATGGCCGTGCGAAAATACTTTTCAATACAAACATTCAACCTGCTTAAGCTTTTCTGTACAATGTTTCTATTATTCTTTTATAGCGTCCTGGTATATGAATGCCCCTGCGTGTAAAAGTTTTTCATGGCATTACTTAGAACTCTTAAACGCACTAAAGCAAATACGAGGCGCGTTCACCTGTTTGTTTCTAAAGTGGAAACTTTAAAAAATGTCGAGTTAAGAGGCACTACAGTGAAATTAAAGCGTTGGGTGCCTTTTTTGGTAACTCACCGTTTGAGCAGTACACCAGATATGGCCGTTATGCCACTACGCCGATTCCTGTTAAGCTACCCATAAACAAGGCTCCCAGCGGTAGTTTAGACGCCGTGACAAGGTGTCAACTGCAGTGCTTGTCTTTCAGACCGGACGTAAATATACTGTCAGCGTGTTAAGCCCGCACACACCTTTTCACTGGGCTTACGTCAACACAGGCTTGCCCATAAACTGCGCTCGCTCGACGCTGGACCATGCATATGGATAGGCGGAACGCCTTATGCAGACAGGAATTCGATAACACAACCCGCCGTGGTGGCTCAGTGGCTAAGGCGTTGCGCTGCTGAGCACGAGGACGCGGTTTCGATTCCCGGTCGCGGTGGCCGCTTTTCTCATGGAGGCGAAAATCAAAAACGCCCGTGTGCTCGACATTTCGGCGCACGTTAAAGACCCGTGGGTGGTCAAAATTAATCCGGAGCTCTTCACTACGGCGTGCCTCATCGCCCGTGAAGCGTCGGCGCGTTGAACGTCACAATCAATCAATCAATACCGGCTCGATGCTTCAACCGTGCTTTCAGGTATAGTTCGTCATTCCCCAGGCTTGTATTCCGACATCCGGGACGCCACCTGCTTAAAAACTGCGACTGAGAAACGAGATTTCAAGACTCCTGAATTTGAAGGCAGCGTAGTAAAATTCCATCAATGATAAAATTTTGCAGAAGAACGGAAACAACTTACTGGTCTCCTTCGTATATATGTTCGTGTTTTCCCCGCCCCCAAAAAATTCAATTCGCAGTAATTTTTAGGCACTGCCCAAAATTTGATATCTACACGCCTGTATTTTTTGTTGATGTTCGTTACGCTTCTTACAGAGTGACTTATTACCCAACGAAACTTGGGTGATGGCCAGCATGGAGTTCACCTTTGAGATAGTTTTGTCTTTCGTAGGGTCATGCACCAACCGCGCTGCCTCAGCACTGTTGCGCAATATATCACGGTCCTTATAACATCCCTAAAGACAGTCGCAATAAAAAGGAACATCAACTCAGGAGTACCTTTTTAGGCGTTGCAAGAGGTAATTCACTTAACTAATTCTGAAGAAACGCCAGGTGTTCCTGTCTCGCTGGGATCTCTGAAAACTGGGGTGGCCAGAGAGAGGAAGAGTTTACGGCAAATATCTAATACAAATAAAAACATTAACACCCATAAAAAAACGCATTGCATGGCGCAACTGAACATACGTCACGGCGAATTGCAGCCCAGACACACCGGGGTGTGTGCGCGCGCGGCGCGTGCAAGCAGTTTACCCCGTGGATTTGGTGCGTCAGAGTGCGCTGCAAAAGTCACGCCAGCCCGCACATTTCTCCGGGATGGCCGAGTACTTAAGAAAAGCGCCCCACTTACGGCAAGCTGTTGCCGCGCCGTGCAACGTCTTTTAGCAAAGACGCAATGAAGGGAGCCAGAAACGCGCGCGGCCGCTTACGGCGAATGTTTAGCTGACGGGAGACATTTGTGGGCCGCCGCCCCCCGGTGATGCGGCCTGCGCCTTAAAAGAGTTTCGGGATTAAAAGAAGAAAAAAGAAGAAGTCATTCTCCTCATTCCGGCTGAAACTTCGCTTCTCGCAAAGCTGGAAACACTGCTTCGCGTGGTATTTCGCGAGACTCAGAAGCTACGCCAATTTTCGCGAAAATGTATGCGTCCGTGGATTGTGATAATAGCGTGCCCGGCTACTGCTGCGCACTTCTAACCTTGCGAAACATTATGTGACAAAAATGAGGAGATAGTTTGTGTTGCGAAACGTCCACGCAGAAAGGCGGCGTAGAAAAGATAATAGAAAGGCGGTGAGGATAACTACCATATTTTTGCGGGTATAAACCCGCCCCTGCATATAATCCGCACGCCCACTTTCAGCCCGCCGGAAAAGAAAAAGAAATCGCGTGTTGCCCGCGCATTTGATACAGTGCTGCTCATGCAACACATCACATACTATGTAGACAGAAAAAGCGTATATTCAGCAACTAGAATACACTGACTGCACGGCAAAAGTCCCAATTCACTCAGTGTCACTGCTCTCGCTTACCTATCACTTGAGCCGCAGTCCTCGCTGTTGTACAAAAGGCTATCTTCACGGCACAACGCTCATTGCCGTGAAGCTGTACTAAAAAAACATTTAAAAAAACCCCGCGTATTATCCGCACAACTACTTGGCCACTGAAGTTTTCGCATTTTTGGTGCGTATTATACGCGAAAAAATACGGTAGGTCAAAACCCGGGTAACTACCGTGCTCCAAAGGTGAGGGATGAAAGGGAGGAGGAGTAGAATGAAGACAGGGTGACGAAAGTGAAAAAGCATGAACTAGAGTCTGTCAAAATTTTGTGGGCCAAGCCAGAAACGCACAGGCTGCAAAAAATTGAATGCAAGCTTACGTCCCGAGCGAGGCTGAAGCGTTTTATGCAGGAAAGATAGAGAAAACACATTTTTTAAGTGCAATGCACTTCTTAAGCGACCCTGAACCTGCGTCCACCGGCTGTTGTTGTTGTTGTTGTTGTTCCTTTCTGATTGTGGCGCGTACCCACTTGGGGGATTGGCCAGGATCGGGAGATATATTGGGGCTAATGTGCCCAATTTAGGAGACTAAATTTTGGAGAAAAAATAAATAAATAAATAAATAAAAATTGTTGATCAGAATAATTGCACAACAAATAAAGGAATTTGTAGAATGCAGGAATTTGCAAGAGAAGACTATGCGGGATTTTGCAATAGGGATTTTGCAATAGGCTCTTATTTCGTCTGAGTACAAGAAGAGCGGCTAACAGGGTAGGCGCCTAGTCTCTGAGACGTAGGTGTGGACGGCCGTAACCAAATTCCTGTGGGGAGACCCAAGCGAAATGGCACCGAACGACAGTAAGACCGGCATTGAAAGGGTAAGTCCAAGGTGGTGAATTGGCTCCACCAGGTATTTTCTTCTCATTGAAGAGAAGCCGCGGCAATGTAAGAAAAAATGCTCTAGGGTTTCGGGTTCATCACAAAGAGCACAATAACGAGAGGAGGTGAGCCCAGCGCGGTGCAAGTAGAAGTTGAGCTGCGGAACTCTACAACGTAAGCTAGTTAAAGTAACCTCGCATTGGCGAGATTCGCAACATCGGGAGTCCCACGCATATGCCAAATGGGCGTAATCATCGAGGGAGGTGATGGCATCCTCCTGCCTCCTCGCCAGATGTTGATGCCGTCGGATCCGTGCTCCGGCCAGTATAGAGGGAAATGGACAGACGTCGAACGGAGGGCCGTGTAGTGCTGACCTCGCTAAAGAGTCTGCTTCTTCATTCAGATATAAACCCTTATGCCCAGGCACCCGCGCGCAGCCTGGCCGCTGACATGGCACATACCCACGTGGGGGATTGGCCAGGAATCTCCTCGTCTTCCTTGGCAACGGGGGGAGATGGGCGCGCGCTGCCTGGCCGCTGACATGGCACATACCCACGTGGGGGATTGGCCAAGAATCGGGCGTGAGAAGGGCTAATGCACCCGCTTAAAGGAGTACTGACACGAAATTTCAAAGCTGAGATCCGCTCTAGCTATCAAGTACAACGACAACACAAATAGGTGTCTGTGAATAAATGCATCTTTCTTTCTTTGTAGTTGTGTGTGTGTGTGTTATTTCTCTTTCGCGAACATTACCGAACCACGCAAATCCAACTCGTGCATTCGCACTTTCGCATTCTTCCCCTCGGGGAAATTCGGGGAATTTTTTCTTGCTGCCTTAAAATATTTTTCTCACGTTTAAAGGTAAAGCCGATTTTTTAAAAAAATTCTTTGGGGTCGAGAAAGCTTAGGATTGGTCCACAAAATTTTGACAAAGGGTGTACATGTTTGGTGGCTCATGCGCTGTTTTCTGAATGGTGCTGCAGCAATTCGTGCACGCCTGTTTAATAACTGTTGAGGTGGTTTTGGCAGCGTTGTGGTCATGAAAACGGGGTGATAAGTCCGACAGTGCAGATACTACGGATAAGAGTAAGAGGAATTCATTGGAGTGTAGAGAGGCCGGAAAGAACTCCTAGAGCGGAAGCGCGGAAATTCGGGGATAAAATCACCGAAGCTTACCCCCAGCAATGCTGGCAGCATTTTGAGAGCTGATGCGAGCACGTGCATTTTTCTTCCCTAATTAGGGAGGGTTTCTTGTGCTTGAGACGCTCAATCGAGCTTGCGCGCCACGATAGCCCAAAGACCCATAAATGTGACAAAAAACGAGGAGTTGGCTTTTTCTGAACTTATTAAAACAGCAATTAAAGATCACAAGTACACTGATACACCTCTGTACCCTTCTCGAGTGTGCACTCGTGTTTATAATTGTTTCCGATTCACCATTTTATTTACGCATTAATCTTTTCTTCTGAGGTCACAGCAGCCAACCAGGTGGCGCCGGATTTACGACTCTCTCTCTCTCTCTCTCTCTCTCTCTCTCTCTCTATATATATATATATATATATATATATATATATATATATATATATATATATATATATATATATATATATATATATATATATATATATATATATATATATGCAGTATTACGACTGGCTTCACTCAATGACTGAGCTGGTGATAATAAATATATAGCAATATTTTCTCACAGTAACTACTGAATTAAATGGTGTAACGACATCTCAAAAGAAAGCATTTTTTTTTTGTTCGGCCTTGCTGCGCTCTTTGTTGCCCAGACAGGGTTCTTTAGCGCGTTAGAAACAGACAGTTAAAATACACAAAGGCCCAAGACGACAAGTCACGAAACCGTAACTGACTGGCATGTACGCCGAAGTAAATAACCACTCGTCATGAGTCTGCTGTCTGTTATAAATAAAAAAAAAGCTGAGTGCAAACAAGCTGACGGGCGACGGCTGTTATTCCAGACTCAGGATACTGAGCTCTGTGAAACTAAACGATTGTTTATAGATTTTCATCTTTTCCATGGGTCGTTTGAAATAATGTTTGCGACAGTCTGGCTTGGCGTGTGCAGTCCAGTTTTATTTGGCGGCACCAAAGGGCAAGCAAAGGGACCCTGACCTGTCTTTTCTCAAAAGTTGAGTCAAGTTTCTTGTTTTTCTTGCTCCTTATTTTGCCGTTCCATTCTTGAGCCCCAAGGAAAACGCTTTAGTGTAGCCCTGACTGCGACCTACAAAGCATCAAAGAAAAACCAGAAAAAAGAATTCGTTGTGTACGACAACGTAATGACCCCTGCTTGTATGAACCACCCTCCTTAGTTAGCAGCTTTGTGCTCGCCTTTGAAAAGCCGCGTGGCACGTTTTGGATCAACTAGCCTCGTTAGTGTTCACTTCACTATTGGCATCCCCGTCCTTTGCAGAGCCGCAGCAATGCACGCATCCTTTGGGGGTCTCCTGAAGCGTGGGTTGATTGTGCTTGCCGTGTGCAACGCGTCAAATGACAAAAAAGATAGATAGATAGATAGATAGATAGATAGATAGATAGATAGATAGATAGATAGATAGATAGATAGATAGAGAGAGAGAGAGAGAGAGAGAGAGAGAGAGAGAGAGAGAGAGAGAGAGAGAGAGAGAGAGAGAGAGAGAGAGAGAGAGAGAGAGAGAGAGAGAGAGAGAGAGAGAGGAGGGGAGAGGGGGGGACTTGATTCTAAATTTGCGCACCCGACGAAAGTTGTGTGCGTAGAGGGGATTTCTGGTCGGCTCAGCTTCCTGGCGGCGGTGGTCGGTTTTATGATAGAGGCGAAAAACATCGGCACCCATACATTGATATTTCGGCGCACGTTCGGGTTATCCGGAAATTTCTTTTTTTGTAATTTGAGATTCAGTTAAGATAATCCTGATATCTTTTTAATGACCTGTATGTGCCACCAAAGGTAAGATTTACAGATGTAGTGCCGGCACGGAGAACTTCAATAAGAATTATTTGACGTTTCCGGGCCCAGATGTTAGCTGTTAACCAGAAGATATAAGTTGGTATCAGGGAGCAAAAGCAAGACTGGGAGTTGAAGCGAGACCAATAGCGGGAGTAGTGGCAACAAGATTTCGAGAAAGAGCAAGAGCACAGAAGGATCACGAGCATGACTACAAGCGGAAGCCCGCGAAGGAGAACGAGAAGAAGGACGAGAAGGAAAACTATCAAGGACAAAGAAAAAAAGCTAGGAAGGGGCATGAAACAACAGCCAGAGCAAAAGCCTGGGTAAAAACTAAGAGGAAAGGAGGAAGATTATAAACATGAGCGTTTGCAACAGCAAAGGCAACAAAAGGAATAAGAAAAGAATTGATGCCGTGTGGCAAAATAGCGCAATAATAAAAAAAGATCAGTATCAGTGAGTAGATCAGGACTAGAAGGAGAACTGGGAGTGATTTGTCAGCGTCCTGCATCCGCTTGTCTAAGAACCAGAACCAAAACTTGATGAAATGTAGTAGATCACTTGGTATAACACAGAAACACCCACACGGAGGTGCGCTTGCGAATTCGTATAGGCGGTGCACTCGAAACTTCGGGCGCACCGATGAGAGCGAACTAAACACAAACTTAAGGTTGTGTCTTGTGTGGCACTGGGATTAAGATAGCCACGTGTAGAAGTAACAATGGAGTGGATTCGTTGTGCCAACACACATATAATCATGCGAACAGCCTGAAAACATCAGCAAAAAAAAAAAAAAAACAGCCTTATAATAATAACGACCATATTGCGTGAGGGATGTCGGATCATTAATTTTAACCAGGCCACTTCAAGGATTGGTGCGCAGCCGATGGTTTTTGCGGCGTCAAGAGTCACGTTTTCCGGTTTAAAAGAGAGAAAATGCAAACTTTGTTGAGGTAAAAACAAGAGGGTAGAGATGCGTCCGAAGCTTTTAATGGAGAACGTGCCGCTAGCCCAAATGTGCAAACATCGCGTGCTTCCGGGAAGGTGCCTTGTAGAATTACCAGACGGATAACAAAGACGTAAAAACGGAAAGATTGAAAACAAAAACAAAAACCGGCGGCTTGTTGTTCAACCATCGTATAGAACGCGAACGACCGGAACAAGTAAAAAGGGAAAGAAGTTTGAGCAAAATGTACGTACAGCGTAGTTGCACAGAGGGGTGAAAAGAAGACAAAAAGGAGATGTCGCGCAACTCTCCGTTTAATAAAAAAAGGAGACTTCACGAATGGGCGCATACAAACAAGAGAAAAAGAAATGTCAACACGGCTTTCCCACCATAGGATTTTTTATTGAAGTCTTTGTGTTTACACGAAGTAGAACGAAGAAAAAAGAAACGCGAAGTAGTAGCTTTTGTGGGCCGCTTTCACTGCGCTGAAGCAGTTAGGTTAGAGATTTTCGAAGAAGTCGGTTGTAGTGTATTTATTGGTACTTACAGGCCGAATTGCGTCCTTTGCACAGTACAAGCCGGGCGACCACTGTGCAAATTAATTGTTGAATGCTAGTTTGTTGCCTAATTTATTAAAGGTTACAAAGCTTGTGGTTCGGAAAAAAATATTGTGAAGGATGACTATAAGGAATGTAAGCCCTAGCAAAGGTAGAAAATTCCACAAGGTGGTAAAAAATTCAGAGCAGAGACATGCGAATAACCGGTTAAAAAAATGCAGTGACGATTACTATACTCCCTAGTGCACCCGCCGTGGTGGCTCAGTGGCTTAGGCGTTGCGCTGCAGACCACGAGGTTGCGGGTTCGATTCCCGGCCGCGGCGGCCACTTTTCTGATGGAGGTGAAAAGCGAAAACGCCCGTGTGTACGAGATTTGGCGCACGTTAAAGATCCCAAACTGGTGAAAATTATTCCGGAGCCCTCTACTACGGCGCGCCTCATCGCCTGCGTTGCCCCGGCGCGTTAAACCCTACAATCAGAAAAATTGGACTCCGTAATGCGAAATTTGGGCGCTGCGCGAGCAGCAGTCTTCTCGGTCACGGCGCATCATAGAGTTTCATACTAATATACGCTAGAGGGGATACTGGCGCTAGTGTCTATGCGAGCCGCCGAAAGGCGGCTTCAACTCCCCAGGAGGCGGTCATGCCTGCATGCCTGAAGGATGCGTTATTTTCGAACTTTGCTTGACTCAGCCGTTATCTTGACTTCACACAAAGTACTTTTTTTTTAATTCAAATGTATAAATTATTAATTGTGAAAACAAATTGTTCTTTCTTGTAATTTTATATTGAAGTTTAGAAGAAGTCTTCTATGAGACGGGAAGATATTTGTAAAGTGTATACACGGCTGAGCTTAGCGGAGCCGATGGTTAGGCCGATTTGGCGGCGAAGCATGGCGAAGAATTTTTTTTCTTTTGCGTGCGAGTCGGCGATTGTGGGTGGCTGAAGCAGGGCGGTTGTACTGTATTCCACAAGTTTGCATGGTTACGGGCGGTGATCGAGATTTTGCGTGCGCCTTGTTCACACCAATAATTACGAGCAGCTGAATACCGGCGCAAAAGGGCAGGCTAGCGGATTACTGTTGCATTGGCGGAATAGTTCTGCGCATGCGACCTGCCCTCGCTTGTTTCGCTGCTCTCTACCGTGATAAGGTGCTGAGCACGATCAACTTGGTGGGGACCCACCCGCCGGACGGAGCTCCCGCGATATTGTTTTGTGAAGAAAAATTAGACGGCTGTACACATATGCTTGCTGCTGGTAAAAGAAGGGAGGGCGTTGAAGGAAGGCAGGAAAGTTAACCTGGCTAGAGCCTAGTTTGCTATCCTGTAGAAAGGAAAGGAAAAATAGGCAAAAAAGTGGAAAGAAAGAATGAAGAGAAGTTGGAGCAGACACGTATGCCCAGCCTTGAAGCACTGGCACTGATTGACACTGGTGGCGTTCAGTCTATAGTCTGGTGTTTAAGTTCGTCGCCCGTAGAAAGCGTAGAAGTTCCTTAGTCGCCTTCTGAGCGGATGACAGAGAAGGCCAGTTGCACAGAATCTTATCCTCCGAGAATGGTCGCAGAGAGTCCAGGTTCCTCAGTGCTGACGACAGCTTCTTTCTTTCAGGGGAGTAGCGTGGGCACTAGCATAAAACGTGCCGGATCGTCTCCGGTGTGCCACACGTTTCGCACTCCTCACTTGCTGCCATTCCTTTTGTGTATGAATAAGCATTTGTGAAAGCCACCCCCAGCCAGAGACGGCAAAGAAGAGTTGCATCAGACCGTGGGATTCTCAGTGGAAGGGGACGCTGCAGGTGCGGGTCAAGTGCACCAATGCGTGCACACGTGAATTCTTCTGGAGGCCATTGGGAGAAAGTTTTTTTATTTGGCATGGCCGCTACCGCACCCGTGATTTTCTCGCAATCGCCGTCATGAACGGGACTAGGATGGAACAGCGTGCTCGTACCGTGTACCTTGTGCGGAATCTCGAGTTCGCGTCCGTTTTCACAAATGCCGTAGAACATGACTAGTTGTAGTGTGGGGGGCTATACGGCGATGCTACTGCTTTCCGCAACCAATTCATTCCAGCCGAGCAGTATTTGATAATTGCAGCCACTGGAATCGGACGCTAACAGCAATTCTGCCCGGAACGAGCCCGCTACGCTTTCGACGCCGAAACCGAAACTGATGGCGCAGAAAAATCCGAAGCCAAATGCACATAACAATCGCGAAGCCTAAAGTTAAGCCAAGTTCTAAAATCACGAGTTTACGTCACACAGTCAGCCTCATGGTGGTTGAACGATTGCAGCGCCAGTGTCCCCTCTAGCGTATATTAGTATGAAACTCTATGCGGAGCATATCTGCGGCGTCTCAGAAAGTGATCGCGTGATCAGCGAACGCACCGTGGCGCGCGCTACTTGGCTGTTATAATAGAGTTCCTGTATATAGCTCCCCTAGGGGAGCAGAGTTGCGCGTCCATCCGCCCTCTTGAGTTCCAGGTCATGCGGGAAAGCCACCCGCCTCGCAGTCGCATGTACGAGCGGCCGCCGGGCCGCCGCGCGGACTAAAACTGGCGCACGGCAGTCGGCTGCTTATCAGCTGACCGGCCGCCGCTGCCGCCGCTTCCGCAACCGCCGATGCTCAATGGAGCACAACTGACTGAATACGGGGTCTTGTGCGCAGCGCTGGAAGCGGGCTTTCCTGTCGAACTGGAACCCGGCATGTGGCAATCAGACGCGCAACTTTTGAGCTACGCGATATACAGGAACTCTAGGCTCATGGAGGAAAAAAAAGCTTAGGAGAGGCCCCCAGCTATCCCCGCGCATTGGCAAAAGTGTGGAGGAAGTCACGTGTTTTCGGCGGCCATTGGAAGTCGCTTAGCAACGGCGTCCTAGCAACAGCCCGCCCGCCGTTCGCCAGTCATGGAGGAAAGGCAGCGCCTGCCTTGTCGTCCGATCGCGAAGATTGCTGCTTCGCTTTGCTGCGCTGTAGTCTTGCGGAACTCGAAAAGGATGCTGCGAGTTGCGACAGCTGCGCCGATGTGAATATGTCATTTAATTTCTACTTGCAAGTGCACCTTGTACCGCGTCAAGCTTTTGCTCCGGTCGCGATCACGACGCGCCTATTGAAGTGCAGATATCGTGAACGCGCCGTCCCGTCGTACGCGCGGACACCCGTCAGGTAGATTTTCGGGAAGTGATACACGGTGTGCAGTACGTAGGCGACTTGCAACCGAACGATTCGCAACTCAATTTTTTGGTTATCGCCGCTACAATATATAGTTTGCTAGGCCGGCAATGCGCGGCAGCGCCTTAGCAACTGTTACAAGGTAGATTCCCAGTTGATATAATTCCATCGTCCTATTACCTTAGTAGATGTCCGTCTGTTGACTGGAAGAGTGCTGGATCTGGAATCTGGATCTTTTTGTGGTCTCGCTCTGGATTTCGCTTTTCAACGCTTCATACTGCGAGGTTAGGGTATGAACGTTTTCAACTGATATCACCTTGAATTTATTGACACTGAGACAAGTTGAAACTTGGCGAAAAAAAGTTTATTGACGCCACCCACCCTCTCATTTTTCTACTCAATAAAACGTTTTGCCTCCTCCTCCTCCTCCTCCTCCTTCGCAAAAAATTCTATCGAAGGCACGCGAACAACGGTAAAAACATTCCACAATTTTTTAGCGTGAAATCTGCATGAAGTACTGCTTACCTATATATATAGAACGGCCGTTTAATTGACTAGTCATCTCTGGGATTGCCAGTGAAACTGCAACGCAAACTTGGGCACTTTCCAGTCCGGTAGCCGCACGGCGTTCGCCCACTGTTTGCGGCGTTCTTCATCGCTTGGGAACCTATAAACGGCGGCGATTGCAAACAAAGGATGAATGCACACCAATGTACAGCAATACTTTTCTGCGGAATGATGCACTAACCGGTGGAAAGTGACGCCCAATTCCTTGGGTACCGATCGCGACTTGCAGCCTGCAACCGAGCATTGCGGCATTGTTAGAGCGAGCCGCTTCGCAAACCTGCTGCGGCCACACTGAAGACGTGTAACAGTGTAACCGCGCGTTTAGGTTCACGGTCACGCGCTGCAAAACGGCCTTCTACCTGCCTATCAGCTGATTTCCGCCGGCTCGGCGCTGGCAGATGCAGACGACAAGAGAGGCGATACAGGACGGAGGAGGCGGAGAAGGTGCACCGAGAGAGAGAGGCAAAAAGAGTCCGCCAATGGCATGGAGGGCCAATGGTCCGCCATTCGACTTACAGAAATGGCGTTTCCGGCTGCGCTGGGTGTGACGTCAGGGCCTCTCCTAAGCTTTTCTTTCCTCCATGTCTAGGCTGTTACCTCGTAGCGCGGCGCCACCGCCGGCCAATGTGTTGTTGCAAATCATGTTTGAACTTCCCGCGCAAAATGTCACGTGGTTCGGATGAGCCACGCAAGGGAAGCAGAGAGCATGTTGATGCAAATTGGGTTTGAACCTCCCGCGCAAATGTCCGGTGGTTTGGATTAGCAGTGAACGAAACAGAGTTTGTGGAGGGGAGGGTATCGAGGGCGCTTCTTGTGCGGCGACGCGTGAAACCAGATTGAGGGAGGCGGTGAGAGAGATGACGCCATAGCCGCGCGTGCCTCCCTCCTCGTCACTCTTCGCTAGACGCACTTCTCCGCTTTCTTTCTGCCGTCGCTGATGCGTTCGGTCTCTCGGTTACGAGGATGCCTACGCTGTGAAGCCCAGGTAACGGCTGCCAGAGGGCTGCACCCTAAAAGGAAATTGAAGATATTGTTGAAATTGAACCTCGTTAAGAGCTGACATGTCACAAAGGAAGATTTCTGCGCTAACAATAAGGGCTGGACGTTGCTGCTTGAATATAAAATAACCTTAATACAACGCGGTGCAGGGCTACAGTGTTGAATTGACATTTTTTGAATACAAGAAGGGTGCCAGAGAGCGAAGAGCTTCGCAAGGAGGTTTACGGAAACGAATCACGTGAAAGTAAATCAAGAATAATGAACGATTTTGTTAGAAAGTGATAGTATTTATCCACATATTTGTGAAGAAAATGTCCACCTTTTTGAAGCTTCAGGGTCCCTAAAGAAAGCACACCACGTAAACGAGAAATCGCGCTAGCGGCTAAAGGAAAATTATAATAATTGCGGAGCAATAGGGAAACGCTACCACCTGCTACAAATACAATCGACGTCCTTAAGCCCGTACTGCATGGTGAAGTTTTTCCTGTGAGGCCCGGTGCCGGGGTTATTTGCCGTTCCGAAATATTCGTACTCTTCTACGCTTGTCAACAGTACGATTTTAGAATTCGAAAAAAAAAAAAGCGTTGCGTGAACCCTTGCGTCCTCACCGCGTGTGCGGAAGTCGCACGGAAGTTTGTCCTTGTCAAACATTTGCACTTCCCAGTACAAAGGTCCTGGGTCGGAACGAGGCTTGCAAAAGAAGCGATGTCTAAGAATCGACCACTTTTTTACTTAATCAATAGCGATGCTGTTAGATGCGTATGCTATTTACAACCGATACGTATTCAAGAACGGGATGACAATTAGTTGAGTACGGTCTCAGGAACGACCTAGAACTACGGGATTATCTAAAAGTCCTGAAAACTGCGCCGAAGCGCCAAAGTGCGCTGTTTTGTTGATTTAACACACAGGATAAAGGAGGTATTGTCATCAAAGAGTTCTCCGAGATCAGTAGTCGTCTAAATTCGAGTAAAAAAGAAATCTTTTCATTGACTTCGACAAAAGAAGAACACTACGAGAAGCCACTAGTACAGCTATAGATATGCGCAGTGGTGGAAACAGGTAAGAACTTCATCTAGGGCGGAGACGTTGAAGAATAGAAAAAAAAATCGTCTCTTAAGATCTGTCTTGCTAAAAGGAAATTTCACTACTGTATAGAAAACGAGAACCTGGCCTTCGTGTCGTTGCAGGTTGTCGACATTAATGTCCTGTCTGCTGTCGAATAGCTGTTGCATATCATTGCCTGTCGTGTTTGGCTGCTTATTGCATTCCTTCGGTGTTTCGCAGACTCGTTGCAACACGTTACAGCGGGTGGCCACTTGCAATGAATGTGTTTTATGGTTACTATGGTTAAGGCTACTCTGTAGCGTGAACATACATCCACGATAAGGCTAAAGGATCAGCCGTCTCATCGGTACGACTGCGGGTCATTGCGATTCCCGCATGCGGGTGCCTTCTCATTTTAACCATAGCGTTGGCAGAGTGGTTTATTTCTTCGGAGAACATTGTGATCGCTTACATCGGGATGTAAGACATGGTGGCAGCCGGCGTGGGTGCGTCTGAAAACAATGGTCTCGGTCTCAAGACCGGCGCCAAGACGGGAGTGCTATCTTTATAGAGAAGGTTTTTTTCCGCGCCGTGGACACTTAAGTAGTAGCAGGGAAGAAAAAAAAATGGCCGTAAAGGGACAGCGGATAGCGAACACTAACTTTTTACGGCAGCGCGTTCTAAAGTTTACAACCGGAGTTATTGTCCGTTGTGCGTTTTCCTACATTTGACATCATTCCGGTTTCTTGGCTGCCGAAAAGGCGAGGCATACCACGGTTTAATGCGGACACACACACAATGCGGGTCTAAAAGTTTACAGTAAACATGAACAGAGAAAATAAAAGTCATATTTTATATTTAGAGTGACTTAAGACGCGATCGTTTAGGCGTTTTACCCAATCCTGTGTGCTATAAGGCACCGAAGTTTGGTCAGGTTGACAGTGAAGTGCGAAAAGCTCTTTCTGTTTTGATACTGTAGAGAGTATTTTCTTCATGCTTTGACAAGTGTGATAACCTAGCAGCGGAGCATGACGACGGCAAACACTACTAGTAAATTTATGACTCCCTTATCGACTTAGGCTAACAGCGGTAAGCACTATTTCTGACTACAGGTTTACCAGATGCTATGTCTGTTAGGTCCGAGATCGTCCCAATTTCTAAAACATTTTCTTATTCCCCTGCCTATAGTTTTATGAGTTGTTTCGAGAGCGACTCTGCGGGGCGCTTATAATGCACATTGTGCGGAAAATTATTATATTCTGTTAACATCTTCGTTGCGAACGAGTAGGGAAGAAGATAAGCTAGGTAACAAGCTACGGGACAGGGAAAGCTCTGGCGGATCGGTGGCCGGTGAAGTTATTTTGAGTGCGAAAGAAAGGTCTTGATTAAAAAAAGTAAAAACAAAAAATGAAATAGACGTTGATGAATAAGTGACAAAAAACAGCACCTAAAAAAAAAAGAATTAAGAATTCCCTTGTCTGTTCTCGTTTAAGCACTGTTCTTTGCCCCATTATGCAGAACCAACTAGCTCTAGTTGAAATCTTACTCAGACATGTAGAATAAATTGTGACCCACCAAACAACACTCTTATTATATAATGTATAGATGGCTTCCGTAAACAACAAAGTTTGCCCGCGTCCGGTAGAAATAACGAGACACTGCTTTGCATCGCAGTCGCTCGATAACGACATGCGACGCGGAAACGACGGGAATATGCCCGGGGTCGAAAAGCTCGCATGCGGCTGGCTTGCCCCCGAAACGGATTACGGCAAGAGGTGAACGTATGGTCATTAGTTTGAATCGCAGCCGTGCGGCTGCGCCCGCGAGTAAGACTTCTGTAAGCCCGGGCACGCTAGGAAAACAAGGGTACGCGCGTGGTAAGAACGAGAGTCAACAAGATTGCGAAAAGTGCGCCGGGTATTGCGTCTGTGCGGGGGGCACCACGTTTGAGTGATTGTGGGGCCCGAGATCCCGTGAGCATCCTAGAATACACGTTCTCAGAGAAAATACGAAGTTGTACAGTCAAACCTGGGCATAACGAAGTTGACAAAAATTCAAATTTTTTCGTTACATCCAAGTTTTCGTTACATGCGGGTTTCGGGTTAAAGCTCGCGGGAATGAAGCAGAAACGAAACCAATATGCTAGGCATCAGTGATGCTGAATTAACCCTTGTTCAAGGGTATATTTCACACTGAAAAACTGCGTGATTTGCGCTTGCTGCCACTACACGGCTCCCGAATTCACAAACGTAACTAAGTATCACTTTTGCTTTTTCATACTTTTCGGTGCCTTTTAACGCGTTTCAAGAACCAAACATGCTGAAAGGGCGCCTTTTCGCGAACTTCATGCTCGTTTCTGCAATCAAAATAGTTGTAGGGATGCCAGCTGGGGCACTGTACCGGGCAGTGACGTTCTTCTTTCTCGCTGGCGAAGACGGTATTTAAAATTGCGAGCTTGCCTTGAAAAGACAAATCTTTTCGTATTCAGGCAGCAGAAATTATCCACGAAGCCATACCACAGATATCAGGGGACACACGCGACTTCACGCCGACAGGCAGGCCTAGCACCAAACTGACGCCGCACTCACCCGTGGAAACGCACGAGAGATTGCGGTGCGGGCGAAATTCTCTAAATTAGTGCACTTAGCCAGCCGATGTTTCAGGAAATCGGCAAGAAACCTTGACTCATCAGCGTAGCGAATTCGTTACATCCATGTTAACCATCGTAACTCCTTCGTTACACAGAGGTCGAAAACACATGGACGTCAATGAAGGCGTAAATAGGGAATTAAAAAAAAAAATACCTTTGTTAAATCCAGGAATTCGTTACATGGAGATTCGTTACATCCAGGTTTAACTTTAATGTAGCTCTTCGTTAGCGAACCGATGCGGCTGCTGTAACGAATATAACCACGCTATACAAGCTGCGCGTTAGTCAACGCCATGTTGATCACTTGTATTGTTTCAGCGAGCCTCCCCTCTTGGCATGACACAAGCTTCGGCCGTGCCTACCCAAGCATGCCTGCACGTACCTCCCCACGCGAGCGTGTCCACTTAATTGCATGCCTTGGTTGCAGGTGGGCCAGAGTGTCATGGACTTGCAACGCTTTTTTGGGTTCACTATGACGATAGCCAAGGTATAGACAGTTCGAATATGTTGCAACGGGGTGCGAAACAGCTGTCGCCGTGAGAAACAGTGAGAGAAACACAGATTGCTCCTTGGATTTGAATGTAACGGCAAATAATAACCAGTAATAGAATTGCTGCAATGATTATTGTCTACGTGAATCTGCTGGACAATGTGTCGACCGAAGGCACTAGTCGACGACCTACAACGTGATTCTAGTCCATCGTGCAAAAAGTTATCTGGGGTGGTTGTGGAGGGGTTAGAATGTAGCAGCGAATTTACATTTTTTTAAACCACTCAAAGCGTTGCACACGGTTGTCAAAAAATGTGCTCACAGTTATAGGTTCTATTTGCGATTAATTTAGATGTAAACTTATTTCTGTGTACTTTAAACTCTCTAAGACGCTTAGTACTCCTTATTCTAATAAATTCTGGTGTACCTGTTTGAATGCCGAATCATTTTCAACAGTCCAACATTAAGCCATGACTTTCAAGATTCACCAGGTTTTTTATGTTTTCAATGGAAGGTTACAGTCGTAAATTATTTTAAATGCATGAATAAACCTGCTGTAAGGGAAATTACTAGTGTGCGATTTGCAAACGAAGTTGTAAGTTTCGCTGCTTACAGCGGCACAAAATATTGATGTGGATTCTTAGTTGGTGGATTAATGTATGCGTATGAAGTGTGAGACATTCTGCAAATGGTTATCGAATTTTTGAAACCAGCAAAAATGTTCCAAAGTGATCCCTTGTGCCTGCGTAAATATTATTCGTCAGTAATTGTATGTTGTAGTTTGTAAGGAAGTCTCCTGTCCATAGTGAACAAATGTAGCGCAGCAGAAACACAAGGGACGGCAAAAATACACACGGACGAGCGCTCACTTCCAACTGATTGTTTATTCACAAGACGGCAAATATATATGCTTAGCCTTAGCAGAAACAAAAAAGACGTTTTAAGTTTTTTTTTGTTTCCTACGTCTTTTTTGTTTTTTGTTTCTGCTAAGGCTAAGCATATATATTTGCCGTCTTGTGAATAAACAATCAGTTGGAAATGAGCGCTCGTCCGTGTGTATTCTTGCCGTCCCTTGTGTTTCTGCTGCGCTACATTTGTTCACTATGAATTACCAACTAGCCCAGTCTACAGCTTTACTTAGTTTTCCTATCCAGGACGCACTTCCCTAAGTAACCATAGCTGCCTTAGTTGGTACATTGTGAAAACCGTTGGCTTTAATGACAGAGTCTAGCTGCTTTTTTATGTGGGTAGATTTAAACATGTTTATGTTGAAGTCCGCGTGCAAAACTAGAACCAGATTTCTCTCTGTCACAAGCCTGAGCAGCGCTTGAAAAAAAGGAAACAAGTTCTTTAACGCCATCTGCCACTGGCCATTACAGAACGCGAAAAGGGTTTGGTGACTGCGTACAGTTTGCAGTTCGTAGTCCTGTGTTAACGAAGTTAATTAATCAACGTTCTAGATTGGAAAGCGCTTAAACTTTGATCAAGAAAGTGAGGACAGGACAAACAACACCGGACGACATCTAACGATGCGCTATCATCCTGTTGTTCTCGCTGTCCTCTGATCTCTGTTACTGATCTCTAATTATTGTCTACACGCTACCAACACAACACATACAACACTATACATAATCGGGCTAACAGGCACACCAAAATGCTCACACTGCGGCCAATACCGCAACAATGAACACACCCTCTGGACATGCCCAAACACACAAGCCACCCCGAGATCTTCCTTCCAACCGATTCCTGACACAAAGCGCCGTTCTAGCTGGGGGGGATGGGTCACACCCACGAAGGAGCTTGAAGAACTCAACTGAACCGCGCTAGTGAACCACATAAAAAAAAAAAAACGCCAGGACTAGACAAATCCCAATAACCAAACCAAGAAGCCGATCAGTTCTTTGGACACAGGCTCCAAAATAAAGTATCCCTCTCTCTGTCCTCGTTCCCTTCCACTGTAGACATGCAGCACCAAATAACCCATACTGATGGTGTGTTATCACCAATCATCTTTCATACTCCATGCGATTTGATTAGGAGAGAATCTCCCCCTCTTTTATGTTCACGATTACAAACGAAGCAATTGCAAACTAGCGGACGAAACGCTTGCGCATGAAATGCTAGTATTTGAACTACTTGTACCTCTACGAATAGGTCGTTGCTTATTACGGATCCACGCACGTCTTCCCCCGTCAAGTTCGTTTTCCTGATGTTTGCGGACACACTCAAGCACTTACTCAACTCCTTAGGTCGATTCTTTGTATTTTGTGGCGCTAACCCCGCGAGGTCAGGGAGCTTCTGTTTGACGGCACTACGATTCTGATATATTTGCAGACTGTCTAAGCACTCACTCCAAGGTTCTGTTCAATAGCGGCTGAACGTCATACTGTCTCAATGCAAGCGGCCTCGCCTACGGATGGGTTTGTTACTTTCTGTGGCGTTGCTTGTCAGGGATGGTGGCGGGGATTCATCTATACTTCTATCATCGGGCGACGAACAGAGTCGCCTCTAATGGATAAGAGTGGGTGTGCTTCTATGCGTCATCTTTTGGGCAACAAGCGTCTGCTCAGTATAAACCGAGATGAATCGCACTTTACTTTTGGAGGCCCTTAGTGATGCGGACAGTAAAGCCCTCGGTTTCTTGTGGGTGTAAAAAAAAAAAAGGCGAAAAAAAGCACGAAGACGTCTCACAGCGTCTAAGTTCGATCGCGTGGCGTGTACAAGCCATATTCCACATTCAGAGCTCTTTAAAAGTGCTTCAGTTCTTGAGGCTTTCAGCGCTGTACGGCTAAAAAAAAAAAGATTCAGACGACCGCAAGAAGTGGTGAATCAATAGACATTAAGAAAAGACACTTGCTACAACAAAGATAAATATCACATACAGTAGGCTTGGCATTCGCCAGTCTCTGTAGGAAAGTGAATAGATCATCCCTGACCGAAAAAATTGTTTCAGATTTCCCATAGCTTCCTTAACGAGAATAAGCACAGTAAAGCAGTTTAAGTCAATTCTTGGTACATTTTCTTCGACATTTGAGAGAGCAGCGAAATATTGGTTGTCCTTGTTTTGCTTCGATAAATACTCCGAAACGACCGGTGTTTTGCAGCACGGAAGTCTGTCTTGATAGGAGTGATTTTCGCGCTTGCCGTTTGGCTGGGTGACACAGCTCTCTTCCTTTAGAGGAACTTGTCATGGTGCCGTTCGTCACGAAAAACACCGGCTATTCATTTTACTCGATTGTGTGCACCCCCATCTCCATCCCGCTCCCATTCCCGATACTCTCGCTAGGGCGGGGAGGCATAAACTCCCACTCCGTCTTTGTATGTATGGATCCTACTCGAAATTATGCTCCTTACCTAGCGAGAAATGAATGAATGAATTTATTGTCAAGAAAAAGGAAAGGAAAGACCACCAGCAGGCGTAAATTGTCACACCTAGGGGTGGACACCGGAACGCCTGCTGGTGTGGGGGTTGGGGCAGAGGATGACAGATTCATAGAGAGGAGAGACAGATGATATAGGTGACATGTTTACAGAACACAGGGGAGAGAGGGTAATATTTACAAGTTAACACACACTCCCACACCCACACGAAGTCTGGAGCAAGGACAAAAAAAAGAAAAAAAAGAACTCGTAAAAGTTCACACAGTCACTGTGCCAGAGAGTCCAGTGCCAGGCGGAGCCCTGAGGCATCCAGGTAGCCGCCCAGTGCCTCGTGGACGCTGTCCCTCTCCCTGGTGTTGCCCGGCGGCCATAGTAGCTCGTCTAGCGGCCGAGCCCTTCCTCCCAGGGCGGCCAGCAGTTCCGGCCTCCCTGCCGCATACTCGGGGCACTCGAAGAGCAGGTGCGGCAGGGACTGGACAGGTGCGCGGCAGTGCCGGCAGGCAGGGCTGTCGGCCAGCCCCAGGCGGTGCTTTCGTTCCGCCGTCCACACCGCCCCCACGCGGAGGCGCAGGATTGCCGAACGCTGCTGTCGGGGCAGCCGTGCAGCCCGCACAGGTGGTGGGGCCTCTCCAGCAGCCAGCCGTGGGTCCAGGTGCTGTGCCCGCACGTGCCGCTGTATAAGCAGGCGGGAGTCGTCCGCCGTTGCCTGGGCATCCGTGGCCGCGGGCGTCAGCTCGTGGGCCTCCGCGGCCAGCTCGTCCGCCCGCTCCTTGCCCTCGAGCCCGATGTGGCCGGGCACCCACTGCAGCCGCAGCCGGGCACCCTTGCCTGCCAGCCATTCCGCCTTCTCGCGCACTCCTCGAACCAGAGGGGAGTGCGGGTCGCCCTCCCGGATGCGCAGCAGAGCCACCCGGGAGTCGCACAGCAGGGCGCAGCGCTCGGGTGCGGGCTCCAGCTCCAGCAGCAGGTCCAGGCCCAGCTGGACCCCCACAAGCTCTGCCGTGGCGGAGGATGCGGCGTAGTGCAGCCGGGCCTGCCGGGTGGCTTCCCCCAGCACGGCGGCCGCTGTAGCGGAGCCCTGCCGCTGCCGCACAGAGCCATCCGAGTACGCCAGGGTGTGGCCCTCTAGGTCTTTCCAGACGACGGCCCGGGCCAGCTGCCGCAACCCGCAGTGGGGCGTTCGCCGATTGCTGCGCAGGCCCGAAATCTCCAGGTGCAGCTCGGCCGCCAGGTCCGGAGGGCGGCTGGAGGGCCCCAAGTCTGTGGTGCCCACCACCTGCTCGTACCGGGCCAGCATGCGCCCCATGCGCGAGTGCCGGTGGGTGCGCAGCCGCTGCAGCAGGGGGCCGCCCCCCTCGGCTCGGCGCAGCCGGTCAATGTGGCCCAGGGCCCTCTGCTCGGCCGTCATCTCCAGCGTCCACACCCCTGCCTCAGCCAGCGGCCTGTCGCACTGCGAGTTTCGGGGCAGGCCCAGGCAGGCGCGGACGCTCTTTTGATGGTCGCCCTCCAGCTGCCGCCAGTTGGGTCTCCGCAGGGTGACCAGCGGCAGCACGTACATCAGTAGCCCCACGGCCGAGGCGCTGTACAGCCGCAGGGCTGTCTGCTGGGAGCAGCCTTTGTCCCGGGCGACCATCTTCCGCACGGCCGAGGTGGCCAGCTGTGCCCTGGCACGTAGCTCCTTGGCGGCCTGGCGGAAGTCCACCCTGTGGTCCAGGGTGAGCCCCAGGTAGCTCACCCTGGTCTTCCACTCGAGCTCCTCGCCGTCTATGCGGAGTTTACTCGTCCGTCCGCGGGCGGCTGCGCTCGGGTGCACAAGCATGGCCTCTGTCTTTGCAGCCGACAGCTGCAGGCCGACACCTTCAAGCTTGCACCGCACCGCATCCATAGCCGCCTGCAGCTGCTGCACGACCGCCCTGCCGTCTCCTTTCGGTCCAAGCACCCACAGGGCAATGTCGTCGGCTTACACCGACGTGTGTACCCTGTGATCCCCCCTCTGGACAGGCAGCCTGGCAGGGCTGCCATCACCAAGTTGAAGAGGAAGGGGCTGATGACAGAGCCCTGTGGGGTGCCGATATCCACTGGCCGAGGTGCCGACAAGACGTTCCCCACCTGCACCTGCGCCGTCCGGCCCGTTAGGAACGCCTCGACGAAGCCCCGCAGCTTCCCCGCAATGCCGGCCTCCTCCATGGCCAAGGAGATGGCGGGGCGCTGCAGGTTGTCGAAAGCGCCCTTCACATCGAGCAGCACCAGGGCAGCCACCTGCCTGGTGGCACGGGCGTGTTCCAGGGCCGCCACCACGTCAGTGATGGAGTCGGTCGCCGCTCGGTGCTCCCGAAACCCCGTGAGCTGCTCCGGGATCGCCTCTTCCTCCACCACGATGGCCTCCATCCTGCGCAGCGCCACCCGCTCCAGCAGCTTGCACACGTAGGAGGTGAGGGTCACGGGACGATATGCCGTGACCGCCCAAAGGCCCTTCCCCGGCTTGAGGATGGGCCTCAGGATGGCGAGCAGCTACTCGGGCGGCAGCTGCCCCGTCTCCCAGATGCGGTTGTAGGCCACCAGGAGCTTGCCGAACCCCACCTCGTCCAGGTTGCGGATCATCTGGTAGGTGAGGCCGTCTGCCCCTGGCGCCGACTTGCGCTTGCAGCTTCGGAGGGCACTGCGGAGTTCGCCCTCCGTGATGGGGGCGTCGTTGAGCGGGTGACGCTCCTCGGGCTCCTCCAGCGCAGCCGCGGGCCTTGGTTCCGTCCGGTGCTGTGGCAGGAAGTGATCCGCAAAGAGTTCGGCCAGCTCCCCAAAGCTTGCCTGCTTGCGGATGGCCAGGGCGGCCAGAAGGTTGCGGTTTATCCGGGGCTTCAAGATGGAGCGGAAGATGCCCCAGAGTCGACAGCAGCCCGGGTCTGCCTCCGAGCTGACACACAGCTCGGCCCACCGTTGCCGGTTGAGGCGGTGGGCATGTCGTCGGCAGGCAGCATCCACGCGACGGTACTCCGTCCAGTCTGCCCTGTCTCCCGAGCGCTGCGCCCTCCGCTCCGCCCGGTTCCGTACCGCCCGCAGCTGCAGCAGCTTCAAGTCTGGCATGGTGGTGGTCCCCTCGGCGACGGTGCAGCTCCGCGTGGCTCGCCTGGCGCAGCGAACCAAGCCCCGGAACATCTCTGCTCCCTCCCCCAGCTCCTTCTGAGCAAGGCAGCGCCGGAACTGGTCCCAGTGGGTGATGTGGTGCAGTGCGGGCCGTCTGGCCGGCTTCCCGGGTGGTGCAATGTGCAGCGGGTAATGGTCGGAGCCCCATGTGCTGGGCTCCCGCCTCCAGGTGGCCTCAACCCCGGCTGACACCAGGCTGAGGTCGATGGCAGTGGCAGTGCGACTGCCACGCCTAAAGGTGCACTCACCGGTGTTCAGCGCAGTGAGGTTGAGGTGCAGCATGGTGTCCCAAAGCTGCTGTCCCCGCGTGTCGATCCTGCCATCTCCCCAAGCAGTGTGGTGGGCGTTGAAATCACCACAGAGGAGATGGCGGTCTGCGCATAGAGACACCAGCTGAACCAGGAGGCCCGAGTCCCAGCTCTGGCATGGACGCACATAGACACTGCACACAGTCATGTCACCACCCGTGCCTAGCCGTAATGTCACTACCACGCACTCTTGCACAGTTGTTGTCACCCCACTGGTGTCCAGCACCGCGTGCTGCACGCAGTCGCGCACGAACACGGACGCGCGCGAGGGTCCTGGAGGATGGGCTGGCTCGCTGCACGCCACTAACGAGCACTGAATAGAAACCTGTCATGGCGATAATTATGATGATTATTATAATGATGACGACGATGAGAGATGGTATTGTTTTTTTTCAACGTTTATTGAAATGTAGAAAACACACCCGCGGGTCTCTTGCTACGGGTATGGGTGGGAAATAGCAAGGAAAAAATAGTGGGTTGGGATATGAAATGCAGGAGGGTGTCCCACACTGCCTTCGCTAAGTTAGCTTGGTAGGAGGAACGCAGGCGATCATTTAAGAAATTTGGTCGTAAGTTAGCGGGAAGGGTGTCTAGGAGAATCTGTCTTTCAGTGTGAAGGGAATGTACAAATAATGTGTTCAGTGGTGCCCGGAATTTCACAGGGGATACACATGCCTTGATTAGGTGGCGCATGAAAAAAGTGTTATCGTTTTGTAGGGGAAAGGTTCGTAAATGTCATTAGCGGTCTTAGGCGGACTTGTTGAGAGCGAGAATAGGACTTGGGAATGGGAGTGTGGTTGACCAGGGAGGCGAGAAAGCCTTTGTGATGTTCCTCAAACATATGCTCCTCCCTAACGAAAAAGTTCTCCCGATGATGATGACGAAGATTATGATGGTTATAATAATTATGATGATGGGTATGAGGGGACATATGAACTGGAAACGTTTAACATGTAGCCAGGCGTATGTGCGTGGCTCCACGCATTATTTTATGTGTGATCACATTCTACTTTCTATAGCAAGGGTCGGCAGCCTGCGGCCCGCGGGGCAGTATCTGCGGCTCCCACCACGCCCTCAGAACCCCCACCTCTCCCCACTCACTAACAATCTGAACGCCGACACGCCAGCTTTGACCTGAAATGGGGTTAGACGGGAGACAAGAACAGAAAATTGGTCGCTTCCAGTTGAATTGTCCCCCATCTTCACAATCAGCCAGAAAATTGATAATTATTGACAAATATTATTGTCAACTCGGTGAATTTTTTCTCTTTGCCTGCAAAGCCGCCATTCCCCCCACCCGACTTGCCAATACCCTCCGCATTGTCGGCTTCACGTAAGTCGGCTGTCCACCTCAAAACGTTGCCGGCACCTGTTCTATATAGTACCGTCATATTTTGTTATAAAACACCTTATCACCAAGCCAGAGCTTCTCAAAGATAAGCACACCAAGGTGGCCACGAGAGGCGCATCTTAACACGAGTGAATTTCAGCGGCGCTTTGCGTCAGTCTTTGAAAAGGCTCTAGGGGACTTGCTCACCGACGCCGTCGTAGCAGTTGGAAAGGCCTGCTTCCGAGGAGTGGCGGATTGGCAGTTCAAGATTTCAGCCTCGCGAGAACTCGCGCGGCCTGGCAGCCCGGAATATGCATGCCGAGAGTGGCGCCTTTGTTCACGCATTATTTGTTTTATGCGCTGCGGCATTCATATTCTGAACAGAACGTTTCGGTATTTCTCCAGACTGCGTTCAGTGAGCTATATTCAACGAGACTACTGCGTGCGTTTCTTTACTAGAACACTGCAGTTGCCCCATTCGATTCCCACTAAGAACGAGAACATCAAGCCTCTAGACATTTCCAACCAAGAAGGGAGACCGTGCATTATAGCCTCTCTAAGACTGACACTTATGTGCAACTGGGCTTGCGGGAAACACCATTGAGGCGAAAGAAAAGAAATGAAATATTCCCAGTTTGGTACCTCATTTCTTAATATAACCATAATATTATTGTTCTTGTTTTCATTTCCGAACAAAATATTAATTTCATGCGGCGACCTTAAGTCAGACGTAATAGTTAATATGACTTGCCATGTTTTAATGTACTGTTCGCAGTTGCCCTGTGGCTATTGCGTTGCGCTGCTGAGCACGGAGTCATGGGGTTGGATAACCAACTGTTGTGGCTGTTTTTTCTAAATAAAGCCGCAGAAAAACTTTTGCGTATAGAACATGTCGAAGCGTGATAAAGATTCGCATGGTGTAAATTAATAAGCGGCCCTCCTCTGCAGCGCACCTTATCGTGCAGGTGCAGATGCGATCCATAAAACACACATTGAACGTTTTCAGGTTAATTTTGAGGAATATATTGTTACGTGGTGGCAGGACAGAGGACGTGAACCATGAGATAGGCGAACGATGTATTTGCAGTATTTACATGATGTCGGCCATAAGACAGAACCGGCGCTGGCTGCGCGCCTGCCTTTTTCTCTTCTTCCTCGGACGTTGGACCACAGCACCACGTTTTTTTTTGTACTCATCCTCGTCGTCATCTTGTAACAATATTGTTGTGCTTGTGAAGGATACTTTTCATGTGTGGTTCACGAACTACGCAGGCAGCCCACTATAAATATAAACGACTGATAACACGCACAGACGAAGAACAGACAGACAGACAGACAGACAGACAGACAGACAGACAGACAGACAGACAGACAGCCAGACAGCCAGCCAGCCAGCCAGACGGACAGACAGACAGACAGACAGACAGACAGACAGACAGACAGACAGACAGACAGACAGACAGACAGACAGACAGACAGACAGACAGACAGACAGACAGACAGACAGACAGACAGACAGACAGACAGACAGACAGACAGACAGACAGACAGACAGACAGACAGACAGACAGACAGACAGACAGACAGACAGACAGACAGACAGACAGACAGACAGACAGACAGACAGACAGACAGACGGACGGACGGACGGACGGGCGGAAAGGCGGAGAGATGTAGAGACGGACGGACGTAACACGCAGAAAGAAGGGCGGACGGATGGACAGTGACACGCGCTAATCCTTTTCACATAATGTTCGCTGTCGCTATGGATACGACAACGAAAACGAACACGCATTTCTTGGGATCAGACTTAACACCAACGGCTCAATACGTGCTCAGCGGTGCTTCCGGCATGTCTCGCGTATGCAGCGGCAGCGAGAAAGTGCCTCTAATTTGTTAAGGCTCGCCACGGTTCCCGAACAACGCGTTATTTGATTGTCGGGCGAGTTCATCAATTCCTACAGCGTCGGCTGCTGCTCCCGGCCTTATTAGGCTTGCGTCGCAGCAACACGGCCCACACAGTTGCTTGCGCCAACGCCTCCTCGAGAATGAAGCCTACCGCCAACATTATCATAGCCTGATTCACGGAAGGATTGCGCAGTATTGACGGGCCGAAACCCGGAAGTGTGATTTGCGTTTGCGCAAGGGTGTCTATCTCTCCGCGTAATGACTACGGCAGTGGGATACAGGTGCGGAGGCAGCGTCGGCTGGCGGGGAGCCCCGAAGGCTCGGCGCAAGTCTGAAGCCAGCGGCGCCGGCGGAGCAAGCCCGCCGCAGCTATTTTCTGGTCGCACAAAGGCGGGTAATTAATCTTGGTGTGCGCACTATGCCGACTTCTGGCTGGAAAAGAAAAGACGAGGAAAAAGCAGGGATGAGACGAAACGCGCTTTAATTTCACTAAGGCCAGTAATTAGGTCGTTATTCAGCAGGCCCGCTCGCGCCTGCTCGCTGCTGCGTCGCCGTTGATCGCTGTGAGGAAATGCAGAAATGTAGATTAAAAAAAAAAGAATAATAGACAGGCGGCCTCTTCTTCCAGACTCTATACACAACACGTGCTCTAACTTTGTTAGCTCCTTGGCGGGGGATACTTGACTTGGAGGCAAGGGAGCTTTCAGCCAAAGAGTAATTAATGGTTTGGCGTTAATTTTGCGTGACTGAAAGCAAACTAATTGAATGAGTCGTGCGCAGTACTGGGCAGAAATACCAGCGAAAAAGGTTAACGAAAGCTTTGTTAGGAGAAAAAGAAAGAGAAATCATGAGCCATTCCATTCTGTGAAACTGAATGGCGAGCGATGCTTTTTTAGTGCATGGCATGGAGATCACAAAGAATTTAGGTGAGATGTACGAAAGAGTTTTAATTCCCTTGAGCATTGACGGTGGTCCCCTTTAAAGCACATACATATAAGCGCAAAATTTCATCTTGACTCTACTGATGTTGAAAAACGTGCTAATTGATCACTAATCTTACCGAAATGCATATTCAAATGATTAGCCGTATAAGCTTTCATGAGGTGTAAGTCATACCAGAGTCCTTCAATGCTGAAGGACTCTGGTCATACTTTGATCTAGAAAATGGTGCCTTTTGATAACGTAGCTACTCAAGCTGCATATCCAAGTGATGATCAGACGTATAAGCCCGAGACGTGTAAGCGTACATAAGACGTATATAGGAAGTATATAAGACGTATAACGGAAATCATGTTTTGAATGGCGTGCCAATAGCACAAGCGCCGGAGCGTCTGTTTTCTAACGACTTCCGCTATAAAACACTTCGGGCTTCAAAGACACGGGGAGCCTCTGGAGTTCTTGTTCTGGACGTGAAGAATACATGGAACCCTAGCCGTATAAGCTTCTTTAAAAAAAAAATAAACTGATGAAAACAGAACAAACGTCAAGAATTGCGGGCGGGGGGTGTTCCGTCATCTTAATTACAGATGCGTAAAAGGCGCAGAAATGGTGGTACCCGCGTGCTTTTAATGGCTAACTTTGTAATTTGACTTGTGTAAAACCAACAAATCTAGAAAACGTGTCCACCTTACGATTTGAAGAAAAAATGAGGTAGCTGTATTTTCCCCCACATAAAAAAACGTGTGGATGAATGTGGTTTTAGCCATTGAGCCATCGTACCTAAGCAAAAAAATATTAATCGATTGATCACTTAAAAAATGGCCTTACTGCGGGCAGTGCCGCGATTACTGTCAAAGTAAAGTGAATAAAGTTGTCTGATGATAGTAACAAAAAATAGTGGACAGGCAGCGTTTGGAATGCCCGAACAGGTAGTTTTTGGGGGTGCCGAAGGTTTTTGGCACGTTTAATATTCTTTCAGCGCGTTTGATATACCTCTCTGCTATACTTCACACTTTTAAGTACCTTTTGCAAATTCTTCTTTTGCTACTGCTTATTATGGGTGGCGAGGTCATTGCTATTTGTTTTAGCAAGAACCATTGGCGCACTTCAGAGAGCGCCATTAATGCTCTACTCTTAGCTTACTTGGAGCCCGCACGCACGCACGAACTCACAAGAAAAAAAAAATAACGTAGGGAAACAGCTAGGACCCGAACTTTCACAATGGAGCTTCGGGCTCCTGAACCGGAAATTCCTGGCGAACAGGTTTTGGAGATCGCCCCCTCAACACCAAACATTTTGTATAGACAGTTTTGCAACAACAACAAACAATCCCATTCACCACCACCTGTTCGTTCTTTCCCAGCCTACGAACACCATTTTCGTCGTTGTAACGATATACTGCGTTGTTTTTTTCTTGTTTCAACACACGCATCTCTTCCCGTGATGCCTAGCCGGAACGCCTACTTGTTATGCGTCGTCTCCGGCACGCAGCCTCCATGGCAAAGCTTGCGTGGAGTCAGATGACCGCTTTCGTTTGCAGGTGCGCCGTTCTGCCTAGCGGCACGTTATTAACTACAGCTTTCAGTACGCTTGGCTGGTGGAGGGGACAAAGGTTCTCCGAGTTGGAGGAAGGGGATGGGAAATACTTTCACCGCTGAGATGCAAATTCATGGTGCTGTTGGAGCTGACGTTTTCTTCCTCTTTCCTCTCTCTCTCTCTCTCTCTCTCTCTCTCTCTCTCTCTCTCTCTCTCTCTCTCTCTCTCTCTCTCTCTCTCTCTCTCTCTCTCTCTCTCTCTCTCTCTCTCTCTCTCTCTCTCTCTCTCTCTCTCTCTTCCTGTTGTTCAGGAGTCCACGTGCTGACATATTTTTCATCTCTGTCCTACGGATGTGTGCGCAGGTTGAGGACGTGCGCCGAAATGTTCCTTTTGTTTCGGTATCTGTGCGCAAACGCGACGACAGCCTTCAGTTGTGTTCGACGTCTTGCTCCAGTTTTTTTTACCGCGGTGTTTATATGTTCGAGCGTGTGCAATGTTTACGCTTCACCGTACATATTCGGTGCTTGCTTTTTTTCTTTTGGTTTCCTTCTCAATGCGCTTCTTACTGCTCATGATCAAAATGGTCCGCGCGTGGCTCCCTCTAGGCGTGCTGGGGGGTCACGCAGAACGGCTTTATCGCGGGAACGGCTTGCTTGCTCACCAAACGCACGGGGCGTGAGCACGCATAGAAAAGCAGCATCGCGTGCTCGCTTTTTTGTTGCGTGCGTAAACGGGCTCACGCGCAGATATGAAGTGTGCGGAGGGTACACGGCGCAGCCACGTTAATCTAATGGCGCTCCCCCTCAGCCCCAACCGGCGGCCCGTCCGAACTGTCTCCTTTCGGCTTAGTAAATATTGCTTCCGCTCTTTATAGCGGCTCGTTCGAGGCGCAGTGTAGCGAGGGACATGCTACACGGCTATACGGGCATTACATAAAACGAATTGAGACGACCTAGCTCTGCTGTGAAGAGCGGAGAAGCAAGATAGGAACAAGCATCGCGGAAGCTGAAGATAACGGGGCGCTCTGCGTGCGCCCGTGCGGAGAAACGTTGTGGGCGTGCAGATGGCGGTGGTGCTTTTTGAGCAGTTTCGCTCTATGGCATGAAAGGGAGGCCGCACTTTGGACGGGCATCCCTTTAATGGCGTGCAGCGGACGTACGTAGCCAGATGGTGGCTGCGGAACCATCGACTCGCAGTTTCGGAGCAATTTGTTATGGCGTGGAGGAGCGAAAACAGGGGAAGCGGTAGAGCTGTTGATGGCAGTGTTTTAAAGCCTTCAAGCGCCAAGCTGGGATAAAGAACCGGAACTAATAAATGCGTCACTTGGTGGCGAGAGAAATGACCGCCTGTTTCTGCCTTGATACGCCGTTTTGACGAGGTTTGAATATTGAACCAGAAGGAAATGTTGCGCTGCAGGCCACCTGATAAAACATTGCATAAGTGCTACGAATGTCTGCATTGCCCGGCTTGATGGAGACTGGTAGTCCTTGTGCCAAGGACACGATCTTCAGCTGAAGCCAGCCATAAACCCTAAAGGAGGCGTACGAGGCCTTTGCAATATGACAGGCCTTCGCGCAATAAAGTGTTCTTAGCAATGATCAATAGTTTCAAACCATAAAAGTACTGGCGTAAGATGATTCGATTGATTTATGCAGCTTTTTTGACTTTTGAAACAGTGGTGTTTTCTCAACAATGTCTTCTGATTCAGAACATGTACAGCTTTGATGCGCTCACCATATATTGAATATAGACCGTTTAAGCTACACTGGCCGAGTTTGAGCACTTTCGCATGGGCCGTGAAGGGCTGTTCTGCGCAAGCGCGAGGAGCATTGGATTGGTTTGGATCGGATTGGCATGGATTGGATTGGCTTGGCTTGGCTTGGCTTGACTTGAATTGGATTAAATTGGATTGTGTTGGATTGGAATCCAATCCAATTGGATTACGGGTGTGTAGAGAATAGCCGCGGCAAACGGACTGGCACCGGCACGTGCCTAGCTGTGCGCCTCCGTTGCGCAGTAGCTAAGTCTGACACTGCGCAGGAGCCGCTTCATAGCCGTTTCGCGTGGCTCCTGGAGAGCCGTGCTGCTCATGCGCGAGGACCAGTGACTTTACTGGACTGGACTGGACTGGACCGGACTGGACCGGACTAGACTAGACTTGATTGGATTAGATAGGACTGGATTGGATTAAATTGGATTGGATTGGAAACCGTTTTAGCAGCAGTAAGCATAATCAGCTAATCCTAGACAACCAGGAAACCAGCTGAACCTTAGCTCACGCTACGTATACCCTGGCAAGCCGAGCTAAGTCACTGCTAATTTTTTTGTGCTTGCACTACTGCAAATCAATCAATCAATCAATCAATCAATCAATCAATCAATCAATCAATCAATCAATCAATCAATCAATCAATCAATCAATCAATCAAAACATAAACTTGCCAGGGACAACTGACAGGCCTTTGTGCTTCCACATGAATGAAAATCTTTAAATCTTAAAGGAGTACTGACACGAAATTTCTCGTTTTCAGTTTTTATGCTGCAAAGAATACCTATTGGCCCAGTAATTACGAAAATTGAAACTAAAGCCGTCAGCCGCAACACAGAATTAATTATAGCACGTTTATTGCAACCAGTTTCAAATTCGGTCGCCGCGCGGGAAAATGGCCGTTCGAAGGCCAGCCTGCAAGCGGGTCAGTCTGACGTCACGTTCTCACCCGTGACGTCAGGGACGTTCGCCACATCGTCTGCTACGATTGCACATGGTCCGCATTCGCCGGAGCAGTCGACATGTCGTCTGAATCGTCAGACTCGGATGAGTCGCTGCCACCCGACAGACAGCGCAACTTACTTTATTTGGCCAGGCGATTAGGCCGGCGATGTCTTCGCCGTCGTCCGTTATAGCAACAGCTTGTCGCCACTCTTATAATCAATCTGATCGCGAAAAAGAAGCTCCACATGCAAGAAAGTAGATGTTAGTGTGGTAAAAAAGTGTGCTAGGGGCTGTTATCAGCGCTGAATTTAAAAGCGGCGTTCAGATATTTGCCGCGATGGTAAGCCTACGCTGACCGGAAGCGGAGGTTCGGCGCTCCGACCAAGCACTGCCGGCACCGCGGTGCGGCGAGCGGCCGAAAGATGGCGCCACCTGCGCGATAGAATCAAAACAGGCCACGGCAGATGTATTGGTAACCGATCGCTGAAATGGCAATTATCGCCAAAATAAAGCTCCATATGCGAAAAAGGGGATGATAGTGTGGTGAAAAGTTGTGTAAGAGATGGTCATTCGCAGTTGTACAGATACCGGCGATCAAATATTCGCCACGATACTAAGCCTGAAGTTCCCAACACCCAAGCTGACTCGAGCAACGCCGAGCCCGCTGGCTTGGGCGACAGTTCTTGCGGCCGCCGCCGTGCACAAACTCAGTCCACGTTTAGCGGTGCACGTCGTCGCGTGGAAAATAATGCATCTTGGCGTCGTCGTCGATTTGCTCGGACAGGCTTCCACGAGCAGTACCGTAAAAACCCGCGTATAATACGGACCCGCGTATAATACGAGGTGTAATTTGGGGATAGCAAAATCAGAAAAAAAGTTTTCATCCGCATATAATGCGAGGTAAAGAGCACAGAAAACATTTATTTGCACTGCAGTTACCCTTCAGTCATTGTCAGTTTTCGCTGGCACTGTCTCCCGACGTCCGTTCAGTCATCGTCAGGTAAGCTGCCGCTGTGTCCCGAAGTCGCCTTGTCGGAAATGTCTTCCCACAGAAAGTGGTCCTCAGTGCCATCAAGGGCGTTCGAGACGCCGCATTTCTTAAAAGAGCGACTGACAAGCTCCTCTGGGATGCTGGCCCACGCATCCGCGATCCAGCCACAAAGCACCGCTGGAGAAGCCCGCGTCAGCCATCCAGTAGCTGTCACTTACGGGTCTCCTGACCTCATCCACTCTTGGTAGCAGGACCTGCTGCAGTCTTTGAAAGGCTTGTTGATGCAAACGTCTAGCGGTTGCAGCTGGGATGTCATTCCACCTGGAATGACAATGAGTTCGCTGCGGGGTTCGCTCAACAACTTCTTCACGGAATCGGCCAGGTGGCAGCAAAAGGCGTCCAACACGAGCACTGACGGGAACCCCCAACAGTGCTCCAGGCCACCGACACCACACAGACTTTATCCGGTCAAGCACCAGTTGCTTTCTCCACCCGCGAATGCTGCCTTTGGTGACGCCGAACTGCCGTCCTGCGGCGCAATTCCTGATGGTCTCGGCATATAAAATAACTTTTCTTTTAATTGCAGCAGAATACTGCATTCGTGCACGCGACATCGTGATAGACTTGCGGTGAACGTTCCGATCCTTCGCGTGGTCAAAACAATCAAAATGGCGCCGGCTGAGAGAAGCAGCAGCCAGCTAACGTCACTGCAAGATGGTGCACTCTCCGCTGAAACCAAAACGGAAAGTGGAAATTTTCGGCTGAAAACTTTGGGATCCGCATATAATACGAGGCACAAATTTTACATAGTAAAATTGGGAAAAAAAACCTCGTATTATACGCGGGTTTTTACGGTACTTCGCATTCCGCGAGCTTGCCATAGCACAAGTTGGTCGAGCTCGGCGACGCGCACCACCGCGTCGCCGCTGTGCGCGTCGACATCGCGCACCGCGCGGTGCCGGCACCGCTCAGTTTTGAACCATAGCTTTGCGCAGTTTTGCGCAGACCTGAACCACAGCTAAGCAATAAGACTGTGTAATTGTACTGAGGCCTCTAGTTTCCTTTGATCATATCACCTGATGTCAACACAGTGATAACTATGTGAGAGGCACAGGCCTCCATCCTGGAAGACCCCCCGACCTCCAGCGGTGGCTCTGGCGACCCCACCACCGCTCCCTTCTTGCCTTCCTCCTAGAGACGAGGGCGCATCTCTACCTGTAAATAGGTTTTTATGCCAACGAGCATTCTATCGCAAATATAAAAAAAATTCTGGCCGGTATTACCTCAACCCCCCCCCCCCCCTTATTACGTCACTGTGGCACGAAGTTGGAATTTCCCGTGTTTTTTTCGGTTGAAAAACATTTTTCATGGCTGGAATGGGGCTGAACGAGTTACCTAAGGGTAGTTCTTGCAAACTGAAGGAAGTCGTTTCGTCTTCATGGCCTCTTTAAGCCGGGCTGCTGCAAGGACATACACAGTAAGCCCAACCCAATATTTCTGGTCAGAGAGAGAGAGAGAGAGAGACAGAGAGAGAGAACTTCTTCTGCGCTTTTGCTATTTCTGATTCTCTTGTTGGTGCTACTCCCGCTATTGGTCTCACTTCAACTCCCAACCTTGCTTTTGCTCCCCGATACCAACTTATATCTCCTGGTTTACAGCTAACAGCTTGGCCCGGAAACGTCAAATTATTTTAATGGAAGTTCATCGTGCCGGCACTAGATCTGCAAATCTTACCTTTGGTGGCACGTATAGCCCATTAAAAATATATCAGGATTATCTTACCTTAATCTCAAATTAAAAAAAAGAAATTTCCGGATAACCCGAACATGCTCCAAAATATCGACGCATGGGGGCCTATGTTTTTCGCCTCTATCATAAAACCGACCCCCGCCGCCAGGAAGCTGAGCCGACCAGAAATCCCCCCTACGCACACAACTTTCGTCGGATGCGCGCATTTAGGATCAAATCCTCTCTCCCTCTCTCTCTATGCGTCTATCTATCTGCTTATATTATTTGCCATTTGGCGCGTTGCGCGCGGCAAGCACAATCAACCCACGCTTCAGGAGACCCCCAAAGGATGCGTGCATTGCTGCGGCTCTGCAAAAGACGGGGATGCCAATAGTGAAGTGAACACTAACGAGGCTAGTTGATCCAAAACGTGCCACGCGGCTTTTTAAAGGCGAGCATAAAGCTGCTAACTATAGAGGGTGGTTCATACAAGCAGGGGTCATTACGTTGTCGTACACAACGAATTCTCCTTCTAGTTTTTCTTTGGAGCTTTGTAGCTCGCAGTCAGGGCTGCACTAAAGCGTTTTCCTTGTGGCTCAAGAATGGAACGGCAAAATAAGGAACAAGAAACTTAACTCGACTTTTGAAAGAAAGGAAAGGTCAGGATCCCTTTGCTTGCCCTGTGGTGCCACCAACTAAGACTGGACTGCGCACGCCAAGCCAAACTCTCGCAAACATAATTTCAAACGACCCGTGGAAAAGTTGAAAATCTATAAACAATAATTTAGTTTCACAGATCTCGTTATCCTGAGTCTGGAATAACATCCGTCGTCCGTCAGCTTGTTAGCATTCCTTTTTTTATATAAAAGAGAGCAGGCTCATGACGATTGGTTATGCCAGTCAGTTACGGTTTCGTGACCTGTCCTGTGCCTTTGCGTATTTTTTATCGGTTTCTTTCGCGCTAAAAGAACCCTGCCCGCGCAACAAAAAGCGCAGCGATGCCGAACAAAAAAAAAATGCTTTTTTAGATGTCACTGTACTTTTTAATTCAGTAGTGACTGCGAGAAGCTACTGCGAAAAAATTCCCCGCATTTCCCCGAGGGGAAGAATGTGAAAGTGCGAATGCACGAGTTGAATTTGCGTGGTTCGGTAATGTTCGCGAAAGAGAGATCACACACACACACACACAACTACAAAGAAAGAAAGATGCATTTATTCACAGACACCTATTTGTGTTGTCGTTGTACTTGATTGCTAGAGCGGATCTCAGCTTTGAAATTTCGTGTCAGTACTCCTTTAAGCAGGTGCATTAGCCCTTCTCACGCTCGATTCTTGGCCAATCCCCCACGTGGGTATGTGCCATGTCAGCGGCCAGGCAGCGCGCGCCCATCTCCCCCAGTTGCCAAGGAAGACGAGGAGATTCCTGGCCAATCCCCCACGTGGGTATGTGCCATGTCAGCGGCCAGGCTGCGCGCGCCCATCTCCACGTGCGCGGACATCGCCGGTGGATGCAGGTTCAGGGTCGCTTAAGAAGTGCATTGCACTTAATATTTATTATCACCAGCTCAGTCATTGAGCCAAGCAAGTGATAACACTACGAGCCCTAGTGTAGCTTTGGATATGTTACAGTAAGGTGGAGCTCCTCGGAGCGCATTAAAAGCTTAGGGAAATGCAGTTTAAAGAGAGCGAGAGAGGGAGAGAGAGATGATAGGTGAGGAGAGGGAGGACATAACACAAAAGTAAGTACGATATGCTTCTCTGCCTTTAAAGCGTGCTTTGCCCTAGTAAGGCTTATACTGCGGAAAAGGCCTCTTGTAGGCCATGTTAGTTTTTTTGTCCAAAAAAGTGTGATGAAGCCGCCGTTCCGGGTTATGCCGAAAATAGAGCAGATATACTGGGCCTATATTCACTGCTTTAATGTATACTTGGCGTAAATAAAGCTACAGTGCAGGTAACTGTGATCATAGGAGGGAGAGCGGACGATGCATGTTTTAAAATCCTATTTCAGGAAGGAGGCTTGGAAGACTTAAATACACGAACATTGAATATTGGGTTGTCAAGCAGTGTCTGACCGGTTGAACAAAACGTTTAGAACATTTTGCAGACTGCCTGAGCGCAACAACCAGAGGAGTAGGAAGAGACGTAACTAGGAGAATGACTACACGCTGTGTGTTCCTTTCTCCTTCACTTTCCCGATCGTTTAGGAGATCGGCACATATGACAATGCAACAACTAGTGCTTTAAAATGTCTTATTTTGTAACACGTTGGGTTTAGCAGTAAAGCTGACTTTTAGCATCAGCGACATGTCTGGCCTACTTGTATTTGTGCTTGCGCTACTGACAACGCTGTTCTCGGCCGACAAGCACTCGATACATGTAACCACTTAACAAAAAATTCGTAAGAAGTCAACCTGCAACATCTCCGTGGGAAGCTTGAAAAAGAAAGTTTTTGTTGACGGAGCAACGGCATTTGACGGACACGCTAAAGCACATCTTGTCCCCTCCGGCCCACATAAACAGATCAAGTAGATTATAACGTACATGGAAAAGCAGAGAAATGTAGTCCTTCTATAGAACAACGGGGGACATGTTTAATGTAATCAGAAAAGAAAGGAATTAACGAAAACGTATTCAGATGCACACTTTATACATAAAACGCTGCAAATAATGTAGTGGGGGAAAAGACGACATGCAAAACAAAGACAAGGCGTTAACGAGGTTAACTTAGAAGAAAGTAGGAATGGAAAGTGAGTCGAGTCTCTAAAGAAGAAGAAACGCGCAACTACCCAGTACCTAAAGAGGTAAAGGCCACTCCGACGTTGCAGACAGATCTGATAAATTTACCGTGCCCAAATGGCTCCATAGTAAATGACCACGCAAATGTTGCGAGCACCGACTCCGAGCGCAACGAAGAATTTGCGTCAAGTGCACAAACTTTCCGAAAAACATGTCACATACGTGGGTACCGCAGAACAAGGACATATTTTGGCACAGAACTCTAAAAAAAAAAAAAAAAAAAAAACGAAGCACGTCCTCATAAGTGCTGCCACCACTTGCGGGCGCTACTAATTCACATTTTTATGGTCTTACGCGTCGAAGCTTCACCTGGGCTTTTATGCGCGTCAGCGAGGAGTGGAACGGAAGATGATACGTGCAACAATAAGGGACAAGAAGAGAGCGGAGTGGGTCAGGGGACAAACGCGTGTTGATGACATATTAGTAGAAATTAAGAAGAATAAATGGACGTGAGCAGGGCATGTAATGCGAAGGCAAGATAATCGTTGGTCATTAAGGGTTACAGAGTGGGTCCCCAGAGAAGGCAAGCGTGGCAGTGGGCGGCAGAAAGTTAGATGGGCAGATGAGATCAAGAAGTTTGCGGGGATAAATTGGTCGCAGTTAGCACAGGACCGGGATAATTGGAGATCAATGGGAGAGGCCTTTGCCCTGCAGTGGGCGTAGATAGGCCGGTGGTGGCGATGATGATGATGGAGGACTGCATGATACTAATGAACGCCACAGAGGAATCTTCAACATACACTGCAATGTCGACACGAGGACCGTTTCGTTTTTTGTTTGCATGAGAAAAATGGCCACGGTAGCCGGAATAGAACTTGCGCCCTCCAGATCATCAGCTCTACCCTTTACCCGCTGAGCCATGGCGGCGGGTAATAACAGGCGCTGCGCTTAAGACCTCCAGTTGGTATTAAGAAGTTTTAATTGCGTGTTTTTAATTCCAGTTTTGTAGCTTGTTTTAGTCCTAGGGGGGGGGGGCAATGAATAGGACTTGGCGATTTACGAACAGCTGGAAATTATAAAACCAGAACTACACGAACATTTGACACATGACTCATATCGATGAGGGATATGGAGCCAAATGGCATATATCCAATATTTCTTTAGTTCCCCTCCCCCCCCCCCCCCCATGCTTCCCCCCCCAGGCACCCATGCCAACACCCACTTACGAATACAAAGCCCATGCTCGTATTTATTTGTAAGAAAGGTACAGGTTTACAATGTTACACACGAAATATTGGTTTGGAGAAACAATGCAACCACACAGCTACATATCAACAGCAGTAGCTGTAGGTCGTGTCCAGTCAGATTTATCAGTTGTCAATTTTCGAAACTCAGGCTTGTGCACACATTATACAGGTAGAAAACATTGGCGAACTGAAAGGAAAGAAAATACCGCCGATAAATCTCGCAAACCACATTTAAACCTCAGCAAAAGCCTTCGTTCAAAACCTCTTTACTCGGTGTTTACGCTATGTTACTTCGCGGTGTCCGTGTGGTTACTCATTCTACCCCACCGCTCGTCCTTTCACTGCGGCTTTGCGCGCTTCTCGTTTCTTGTGAACGGACGACGCCTCACCGAGTTTCGGAAACCGCGCTGACAGAAAGCTTTTGTTGCCGAAGAACGAACTGTAAAGGAACGAAAAAAGAAAGACATTACCCCCGCTTGGTTTCAGCTCTTCAACCGCCGATCTCAGGCAGCTTGAAGCATAAAAACGGCTGCGGATCTCGCATTTTTCAGCGAGCTGGAACGCCATCGAGCTGGGACGCCGCGGTGCCGAATGCAGCGCGCATTCCATTATTGCCCGCATGCTCATTCCAGGCCGCATTGTCTGCCGCACTATTCTTAGATGACGGAAGGATGGCTGAAAACGGTAGGAATGGACGCCGAACTGCGGGGGTGCGGTGGGACGAAAAAGGAAGCGTTGGAGGAGGAAAGGGGGAGAAGGAAGGGGAAAGCGGAAGTTGGTCTGACGGCGATAGAATACCGCTTATGCTCTTCCGCAGAGGCACTGTTCTTTGATCTCAGGGAGGGTAGCGCGCGCCTTTGGGAGCCCCCTTAAAATGCGATCGGTATACGTTTTAGAATCGAAGGCAACTCCTCGAGGGCGCACTTTGAAGTGCGGCGAGGCTTCGGCGAGAAGCGTCTGCGCGCTTTTACGCCGAATTTGCCTTTACACTTTCCTTTTTCTTTTTTTTTGTTTCTTTTTTCCTCGAGCTTTGCGTGTGCATGTACAGTCATGGACAAATAAATGAACCAGGAAATCTGAACCGGGAAATACGAGCACAAAAATATGAACCAAAACGCACAAATAGCGCAATTTCTTTCCACGGAAACGATGTCGCCACGAAGCTTTATTACAGTGACAAGGATTGAAAACGCGTCTCTCCAAATATACCACCAGCGCGCCAATATTTTATCTCCGCTATTCACATTCTTTGATTTTGCGTGTTCTGGTTCATTATTTCGTGTTCTCATTTCTTTTGTTAATGACTGTGCGCTTACGTGCGTTTGCGTGCATGCTTGCGTGTTGACTGCTTTTCGCCTAGCGCCTCCTGCATCATTGCGGTGCCGGCCTGATTCTTTTGCAACAGGCGCAGCAATCGAGGTGGTAAATCTCCCTGCAGTTATGAGAGCGTGGCTTAGTTTATTCGTTGATTGTGATTTTTGCTCTTTGTTTCACGGTTTGTTGTTTGATGGTTCATATGTGAGCATGAACAAAAGTTTGTGTTTCCCCCTTGAGCCTCCCCTAACGCGCTGTGACGTTTGCGCAAGCTGCGCCTGACGTGGCAGAGAAAAGTAAGCTCCTTGAATGATGAGGCGACATATTGAGAATGAAGGGCTCCGAATCGGCAAATAATCAGGGCCGAAATAGGCGGAAGGAAAAAAAAAGAATATAGATGCCGGAAATACTGCGAAAGGTTGGTCTGACGAAGCAAGCGAGTGCCACATGGGGAAAATGGTACCGCTTTCGGAAGGGCCCATGCGTTGTTGTGAAACTCTTACCTGATGCTGCGAAAAGCTTAAAGGGACACTGAAGTGAATTGGTCAAGCTCCCGTTTTTGCTTGCACTGCGTAGACTGGCTCAAATTAGCACACTTTTCATCGTTTATCCGGTTGACAAATCGGTAATTATTTTACAAAGCGCGAAAGAAGAAAAACTACCATGCGCGGTTTGCGGCGGCCGCACCAACTAAGGCTGTGACGTTGAGAGGAGGGGCGCCGTGATTGGACGATGCCCAAGGTTAGCAATCACACAAGTTTCGGTTTCGGTTTCGGTTCTGTAAAACATAACCAATGGCTTTGTTGGATGGGCATTCTCAGTATCTCAGTAATCATCGTACCGCGCTTCTGCCATGTTGTCGGCTGTAAAATGCACAAGATAAGCCTCCCAGGACGGCTTGTAGTCGTAGCATTCACTAGCCGAGACCTACGCAGTGCATGAACGCCCTCCGCGTACCCGCAGACGCCCAAATGTCATGCGCTTTTCCCCCATATTTGTAGCTTGCCTCCCTCATGCCTGTATCGTAAAAAGCGTGTTCGCACCAGGCCAAGGGTCTGTTCATTCTGGCCTGTGCCCACTGCCTGCAAGCAGTCGGTGCTTATGGCAACAGCACGCCAACGAGAACTCGCTAGCGCGCCAGTGCCAGCCTGCGCGCGTTTTGTGAACTAGTTCGTGTAGCCATGAACGTTGCGGCCCCAAAAAAGGTGAACTCAATATAGAAAACATCGGCGGAAAACAAAAAAGTTAACTTACAAAAAAAAAAAACGGACGTACCCGCGGGGATTCGAACTCGTGACTCGGAAAACATTTGGAGTGAATTCCTAGCGCCCCAGACTGCCAGGCCACGGAGCGGGACGCGAAAGCCTTGGTAATATAGGGTGGTATATATTGTACAACCGGTTTACACTTTTATTTAGTTTTGGCATTTCAAGCCGCTTAGGTAACTATTTTTTGTACTGCGATCGTGCAGTAAGCGTCGCCCGAGTTTCCACAGTAGCTCACGTCTAGCAATTGCATTTCGTAGACGGAAAAGCGTTCGCAGATGCGTAGTCGTGCTGCTGACCGCTGTGCTTGTTCGCCCAGCGCAAAAAAGTGCTTCCCGCGCCCTAGTTTTACGCTGTACGGTAAAAATATCAGTTGATTTTATTTGCTTAGTACCTATATTGACTTCGCTGACTCTTCTCCCGCCTTCAAGAGGCCTTATATTTTCCTACTGGCGTACCAGTCAGCGAAGCGTCGCATGTGCAGCGCTTGTGTGAAGCGACCTTGACTTGGAGCTAGATACAGTGTACAAACAAACCAAGTAAAGAAAGGCACATTCTTCCATTCACAAACGTGTCCTGGCTTCGTTTCAACTAAGCGAACGAATTGCGACCAAGCAATTTTTTTTAACCTCCTTGATTGCGACGACCCGCCGGCGGCCGGCGGACAAAACGCTGGGCCGACTGACTATGTCGGCCGGGGAGCCGTGCAGTAGCGCAGCCGTGGCGCAGCCAATTGCCAGCTCATCCCCTCCTGACGTCACACGAAAACGCCACAGAAAATGGGCGAGCGTAAAGAGAGGAGGACAGCGTTTTCGAATTAGTTTTTCTACTAAATAAAATCGCGTAAACGCGCCTAGAGTGGTCGAAACATGGCCTGGGGACTCCGGACTACAATTTGCGCTAGTAATCCCGCAATGTTTACATATCACTTCAGTGTCCCTTTAAGGAGGGTCACCTAATTGTGATGGAGTGGGCAAAATACTGTAAGTACCCGACAGCACTGATAATATTTAAAAACACATTGCCCTACCCCGCCCCCAAATATTCAAAATTGGAACAAAAATATGTTGGAAGCGGTGTCAAAGGTTTGAAATGTGGAAAAAAAATAAAAATCAACTGAAAGAACTGAAAATCACATTGACTTTTGCAATTACATCACGTTGAAGTATTAAGATTAGGACCAGTAAATTTCATCTTTTTCTTAACAAAAAAATAAAAAAGGTCGTTTAGTAAATAATCGCTCACATTCTGGGTTGTGCACTCACGTTCTGCCTCTAAGGTTTCTTTTGCGCTAAACAGCGTTCATGTATCAGCTGTGCCATCAGTGCTAGTGCTTAGGAAATGCCGTGCCCATAAACACTTTGTGTTCATGCCTCTTGTTAAAGCGGAAATGCTTTTTGCGTCGGTATATAGGGTCGGTCTGGAGCTGAAAACAGCTTCAAAAGAATCTCCCAGAAATCACACAAAACAACCTGCCGGGGTTCGGGAAATAATGGTTCTCACCAAGAAAAGCTCTCAAGCAATCGGTCCCTGAATCGAGTATTGAAGGCGCGGTCAGCACTCGGGCTCCTCTACCGCTTAAGGTTTAGAATGTTTTCGAGGCAAAGAGCGGTGTTATTTTTCTTTTCCCCGTGACTATGCGGATCCTCGAGCTCAGCTTGCATATTTGGCCGTGTCCGTGTTTCGGCGTGGGAAGGGATTTCCTGAAGTTCCTGGGATTGCATGTGGGCGGTCATTAGAGGTCGATTTATTCGATTTACGCTCGCTTCCTTGGTGATGCATTGCGCTGGAGGTAAATTGAGAAAGTTTGGTGATGGGAGCGTGGAAAGGTGAAAGGGCAATTGCGCTGTATTCCGATGACGCCTACAGCGGCAGAAACAGTTGTATTAGGTTACGTGATCACGTGAATAAGCAGCCTGTCAGGGTTCTGTATCTTGGTATGCAGTTGCGTTTGTTGAATCATTTTGTGGGGATTGAGACACCCGACGAACAAAAGGGCGTCCAGTAGAGTCCAGCACTAATCATTCATATAAAAGATATCCAATAGGTAATACCTGGGCGTTGGAGGAATGAGGTGGCAGCTACCCTATCCTTCCTTCCTTCCTTCTTTACCTCATTCTTTACCTCCTTACTTACTGCCTTACTTAATACTCAATTACGTAATTATGCAATTACGGAAATATGTAATCACGTAATTACGGAATTACATAACGTCTTTCCTCCCACCCTTTCTTCATTTTACTTTAATTCTGTTTTATTACATCCATCTTATTTTTTTAACATTTATTTTGCTTTACTGCCGTTACCCATACCAGCCGTGGCTTCCGCCTCTACTCCCGTAAGAAGCAGAGGATCTTATCCTCTCGGACTTAGATATCTGACAACTCACCCTCAGCAGGCAGTTTGCCAAAAACCACGCAGCCGTCATTGTGTTCATTTGGTAACCCGATGGCAGGGCCGTCGTAATATCCAACTCCTGAGGGAGGATTCGCCGAACGCACTCGCTGGCATGTGCGATACGTATTTGCCGGCGATCTGAGAACGGTGGCGGTTTCCATGTTCCAAAGAATCACCGGTGCCTGGCTTTACTGGCCGAGCAAAGTTTATCTGTTCATACGGAAAGAGATGGCTGATGGGTACAGGGAAGGCATGCTTTGATCTCCACGGGCACTCATTTGCCAAGTGTTTCTGTTAGTATCATTTAAGCGAAGCTTGCATGGCTATGGTTCCATGTATTTTTCATGTCCGAGCACACAAAAATCAGGAAAATTTGAACTCACGCGCAAGACTTGAATGGCGGAGCTGTTGTAGGTGAGCGGTGCCGGACACATAGTTAAGTTTCAGCATCGTGGTTTATTTAAATAGTTGCGGTGCTAGTAATCGTCGCCGTATGCATCGAAGAGGTCGTCGTCTTCTTCGCGGCGAGTGGTAGAAGCAAAGTCATCCTCAGCATTGTACACTTCCACCAGCTATTCGTCATCGACTCGAAGCAGAGAGGTTGGGATCTGCATGCCGTCTCAGGAAGGAGTGGCACACTCGTAGTCATGTTTACAATTGCCCATAATGGCTTTTAGAGAATGCGGCGGCCGCGGTGAACTCTTCCAAGCAGGGTGTTCTTTCAGCTTTAGCATTAGCTCTGGAGCTTTTACATGCGCTGTAGCGCTTGACGATAGCGCTGGAGTTTTTGTGTGTGTGTGTGTGCTAAAACCACTACGTGAGCCGGGGACTCGGCAGTCGCCGCGAGGCAAGCGCCCACAGGCGCTCGCCATTTTTTCACTCCTTAATGTTCTCGCCAGTTTTTTTTTTTTTTTTTTGCTAAAGCCACTGTGCGTGCCGAGGACGCCCGGCAGCCACCGCGAGGCACGCGCTCACGGGTGATCGGCATTTTCTTTAAGAGCTTGCTTCTGGGCTAGTTGGTACATTATTTCTTGTAAAAACACTGCGCTAAATTGAAATTAACGAAGACGAAGAACGGCGGAACATAAGATGCAGACTTACGAAAGCGCAGACTTACGAAAGCGCTTTCGTAAGTCTGCATCTTGTATTCCGCCGTCCTTCGTCTTCGTTAATTTCAATTTAGCTCGGTTTTTACAAGGCGTTTTCTTGGCTTTTTCTTTTTGCAACAGTAACTTACGGCTTGTACAACAGCTCCGCTGTTAGAACTCCTGAGGCTCCACGTGTCTTTGAAGGACGACGCGTTCTATAGCTCGAGGTGTTGGAAAACGAACGTCCCGGTGTGTCACTATCGAAGTCACTCGCCATTAAAAACATGATTTGGACCTTAAGCTTATACGTCTCATCCCTTCGATATGCCTTTTGAGTAGATTAGTTAGCAATAGGAGACATTTTCTATACCAGCAGAGTGAAAATAAAATTGTGTGCGTGTATGCATCTGTTTTTCTTAGGGGATCACCATCGCCAATGTTCAAGAGAAATAAAATTTCCTCATATCTTTCACGTAAATTCGGCGTCGCCTGCATGTCGTGTGCTAAAAAGATTCGCTGTTCATCCCTCTTCACAGAGGAGAATGGCTCATAATTTTTCTTGTTGCCGCAGTAGTTAGGTCATGAAACGTTGGGTTTTGAATGTCTGGGAGGCGTAACGTTGGGCCCGGGCAGTTTCCATCCAATGCATGACTCAAATACTGCGAGATGGCGGAAGGGTAGCTGTGAAGTAAGCGTTTTATCCCACTAACAATTTCGTTACGTAGGTAATTGGAGATACAAAGCGTCAAAGATGAATGGTTGAATGTTAAAAACTGTTTTTTGTTAAAGTTTTTTATTTAGTTAAGCAGCTTTGGTCGCAGAAGAGGTGTTCCAGATGAAACGAGACGCTTCGAGTCTTAAGAAATACAGTGAAGCCTGCGTATAGTACATACAATTTTATTCCACGCATAAGTGTTAGTGACCTACTTGATGGGCTCTTGGTAGCCATCGTTCCCGTCAATTCTTCCACATTACTCAAAAATACGATTCTCTGTGAAACCAATTTTACGGGGTGTTGACGACTGGAGACATGCGCTAATTGCTTTTATAACGCTGCAGTTAATCTTGGTTTTGTAATTAACAGCAGCCCCAACTGGGAATAACAAACTGCGTCCGAACCTGGGGCTCAATGGACGGCCGCTCCAAACCTCTGCTTCTTCTCCGCACCAGGGCTCAACGTTCAAAACCGCGATGTAGCCAGTATTTCTCGCGTCAGCGCTCGCAAACTTTGAAAGCCCAGGCCAGTTTTCACGTCGCGAGCGGGCCCCGTGGTGTAAGGCTACATGAACGACGCACTAGAGTTTACCTCACGGTGGTTTTAAGACCTCGCCGACCCACACCTCTGGTGTTGCCAGCGGCTGTTCTCCGGCGGGCCCGTATTTATGCGTTACTACCCCGTCCCCCGGGCGCGGGCTGTTCTAACGAGGATTAACGCCACTTCCACGGCCGCCGCCGTGGTCTTCTCCCTCACCGCCGACGTAGCGCTGTTATCGTGTCTCCCTAATACATTTTAAAACACGAACGACAGGCAGGGCTGCCTCCCGGCAGCGGGTTCGCGGCGGGATGGCGGAGCTTGCGCGTGGGCGGGAGCACTTTTAATTGAGTCACCTTACCTTCTCCTCCGCACTTCCCTGTACTTCCCTCCATCTTCATGAATTAACCCTGAAGCGGTTGAGGTCCCTCCCTCTCTTTCGTTTCTTCTCCTTTTATTATTCTTTCAACTTCCGTTCTTTCCTGCTACAGCCTTGCGAGGCTGTGCTTCAAGGCAAGCCGTACTAGTATACGTCGCTGCAGCGGAATGGAGCGGCCGCCGATTGCATTACGTTAATGGAGTAGGGTAGAAGAGGGTAAAAAAAAAAACCCTTCACCCCCCTCCCCTGTTCTTCCCCCAGCTTCCGGGCCCTGTTATCTTTGTAGGCTTACCGAGCGCTGGTCTGAGGGAGTACGCAAATACGTGTCTATGTGAGTGAGTGTTCCTGAATACTTGTACGCTTAGATGGAGGCTGTATTTAGCTTCAATATTTTCTTGCTGCCCACGCATCCTTTTATCACTAAACTTGCTTTCTGAGCACCGCTATAGAAAGCCGAGAATAAGTGTGAGTACAGGCGCGCTGAATAGAGTCCTGGCATCGTCCTCTCCTCTCGACTCGCAGACGTGAGCGTGCATTTTTGCGGATGCCGAGCACTCCTGTTCATTTGCAGTAATCTTGTTTTGCCCTAGTATCTCGGCGTCTTCATTCAGTAAACGTGTTCAGCATAGTGCAAGCACGCAGTTCCATGTTGGTCGTTGGTCGTGCTTTCTCGTTTTTTTCTTTTTACTGTTGCTGTCGTGCCATCCGAAGCTGGCTTGAGGGGCGTACTTCCGGAGGAAACATATACGTTGAACTCCCACTGCAGAATAAATAAACAAATTGATAAGCGGACGTGACAGGCCCTGCGATATCTGGATTGGATTCTGTGGGGTGCAGGGAAATGGGCAGCTCTCAACTGAAGTGCAGGAATGCCGTGGTTATTCGGAACCAGGGTTCAGTTGTGACGCAAGTGGTCAGTTGTTTATTTACTTCTTTATTATTTAATAAGTGCCCCGCTTGACAAAGGGCGTTCCAGGGATAGAGTTGGGGATTACAGTCTTGAATAAAACGTTTATTTATTCGTACATAAAAATGCACTGGCGTTTCAAATCATTTGCCTGTTAAAAATTGGCAGGCACACGTAATGTGAACGGGGAGGGTGGCTGTTTCATATAAATAAATGAATGAATGAAAATGAATGAATGATGTCCTCTGTAAGCGTCATACAAATAAATAAATAAATAAATAAATAAATAAATAAATAAATAAATAAATAAATAAATAAATCATCCCCATCACCGTCATCATCATCATCATCTCCACCACCACCATCTGATTCCTCATTCGCCTCCTCATCACCATCGAACTATACTCTCTCTCACAAGCTGGTTGCTGCACGGGAAAAGCTACGAAGCGTGCAGCGTCAATTTCCCTGCGCCGTGCCGTATAGTGCTTTCCTTGTACGACCTGCTCCTTGATTGCACAACAAGGTCAGGCATTGTTGTGCATACTTATGTAATTTGAGCCCCACGCGGAAGTTCTAATGTTGTTTGTTTAAAGCTCTCTGGCTCTATTAAAAGTATTGCAATTTTCTTTTTTAGCTCTCCACCTAAAAAAAAGGGCTTGCACACGTGACCATACACGCGCACACGTGACCACGAAAGTGCTGGCACACGTGACATGCTCCTGCGGCGAGTAAGTGTTACTAACACACGTACACGAAATAAAATCCCGGCAAACAAAACATTTATGCATCTACAAACATCCCTCGAAGTCATTTCACCCGCGGCACTATAACGCATTCGTATTTCCACACGGAAGGAGCGCAAGTCTCTGCGGCTTTTTTCTTTCTCCTCTTTTCTTTCGTTATATTTTAAAACTTTACTTATACACGCATAAAACGATAGCAAGAGGTGCTTATTTTGCACAGTGGCCTGCAATCGGAAAGATTAACGACGACTTCTTGAGACGAGTACGCCGTCACGGAAACCGGGAGGTTGTTAAAAGGGCCGTAATGAGGGAAATTACTGTTTCGTGCGCTTGTTTCAAAGTAGAAATCAAAAGCGCTGACGTAATGATGGGTTGCTCAAGAAAACTCGAATTAAGGATGAGCAGACGCTCGGGCTAAAGCGAAGGGGACACCGGCAATCTAAGCGCTCAAGAAGAAAAAAACACGAATTGCGGAAGACAGAAACACGAAGAAGGCAGCCGGGTAGGATAATTAGTGCGCGAAAAGGCATGCAGGGTGGAGAAATCTAACAGTTGCAGATATTTAAGACAAGGAAAAAGATTTGAGTAAGTATATAAACAGTAACCAAAGGAACAAAAAGCGGAAACCTGTGCTGCACGAAATGATATTCGGTCGTGGTGGACTCGATTCATGGGAGGTTGAATGGAACAGTGTCTTTGCGAAGGAACATTTCAATTTTCTTTTGGGCTCAAATACGTTGCGTAGAATAGTGAGTTGCGCTTTGCATTTGTCATTTTATACCTTCTCTCCTGTCTTTTTCTTTTCTAATCTCAGCTACTCGTCGGTTTCGTATTCTAAAAATTTTAAATTTGGCTGCTATTGTACGGTTTGATTTTTGAAAATTCTCTCATATCTGCATTTATTACCTAGCCTGCTTGTGTTTGTGCTGTTGTTGCGGAAGCGTTGAGTTGAGCCGATAAGTGAAGGAAGGAAAGAATGAAGTGAGGGAGGGAGGAAGGGAGGGAGGAACGAATGAAAGAAGGAAGAAAAAATGAAGGAGGGAAGAAAGAGGGAAGAAGGAGGGAAGAAAGAAGGCAAGAAGGGGAAGAAGAAGAGACGAAGGTAGGGAAGAAGGGAGTGAAGAAGGGAAGAAAGGAGGGAAGAAGAAAGAAGGGAAGAAATAAGAGAAGAAGGGAGGGAAGAAGGGAGGGAAGGAGGGAGAGAAGGAGGGAAGAAGGGAGGGAAGAAATGATGGAAGAAAGGAAGAAATGAATTTCATAAGTATGGCGCATGAGTTACAGTGAAAGGGATGAGCCTAAAAATAAATACAGTAAAGGCTCGTTAATTCGAACTCGGTTAGTTCGAACTTCCGGTTAAACGCCCTGGTCCCGGCACAGCCCTGTATATTTCAATTGGGGTAAACTCACGATAATTCGAACGCGTCGGTTACTGGAGTATCACTTCTTTTCTGATCGCAGCGTTGATAACCACTGTCTTCCCATCGTTCTGTATTTTTCTTTCCTCCATTTTCTTTCTGTATTCTTCTCTTCCTTTCTTTGATCTTTTCTTTCCTTGTTACTTTCTGTCGCGCTTTCTTTCTTTTTTCTTCTTTCCTTGTTCCTTTCTTCCTTTCCCCTCCCCTGTCTTTTCTTTTAAATTTCTATCTTTATTATTATTTCTTATGCTTTAGTGTTCGTCCGAATCTTTTTTGCTTTGTCTTCCTTATTTTTTCTTTGTTTCTTTCAACATTTTTATTTTGTTTTATTTATTTTAAGGGTTGCTTCATCTTCGAAAATATTTTTTGGTTCTATGGTTTTTAGTTTTAGCTACGCCGCCATTCTTTTTGTTTTGATAGATGCCAGATTTTGCACAATACGAAAGGCAACACCTTTTTGAGTTGTGGTCGACTAATTGTAGAACCTTTGTCATGTACACACCGGGGGCAGAAAACTAAGTTACTAGACGGGGACTAAAATTGCCGAGATGTTATTTTTCATGTAAACAAGAATCAGAATAACACACGAAGAACAAAGTGGGAAACGTGTTATCAAGTTATGCATAAGTACATCGCAGAAAGACTGTAAGCTGTAAAAGTAAAGAATATCTTACCAAAACATTCCAAAATGACGTGAATGCACCTAGAGAAAACGAGAAAATACCATTTAAGGGTCCCAGATGACGCCAGTGGAGGCGAGCCTACCCGGGGAGGAAGACAACATTGGCAACACAGGAACATAAGCAGAGATGTAAGGGCCGAAGCGAAACATTCCTCCGGTATGGTTGTAAATCGGGACTTTGTTTAATTCTGAAAGATCCAAACGAAGGCAATCGCCAAGTCACAGTGGTAGTAACGGTAAGTCTGCTGCCTAAAACACGCCCGAACGTGATCGCAATACGGAGCCAGAACAGCGTGCTCTTATCTTTCGCTCTTCGGTGTACCGAGCTCCCGGGGAGGCCGAAGAAACGTGAGCGGCTTGTCGGACCGGCACTGGGTTCGCCCTAATGGGGAGCAGCAGCAGCGGTACCCCGACTCCCGACTTTACGTTCGGTTTATTTCCTCGTTTTCCTACTCACTCCTTCCGCCTTCTACGTCTTGGCGCAAGCTTCAGGGCGAGTGCTCGCGCGCGGTTAAAAATTTCTGGGGGGACCCCATAATTGATGTTTTATGGTGTCGGTATCTTACCTTTTCCGTAGATTTCGTACTACGCACCGCGTGGTGGAACCACGAAGCTACGTCTCTGGCTTTAAGCACTGACTGGGTGCCGTGAAGCGAATTCTAACAGCGGCCTTTACGCAATAGCGAAAATTTTGTTATCTTTGCTAGGTTAACCGTTTTCCAGCATGAGGCTGAAATAAAGCTCGCATTTTTTCCCCTTTGAGGGCTGCACCTCGGATCTAAAAAAAAAAAAGAACGAAGAAAGCAGGGTGATTTTAGATGTCACGTTGCCCGTGCTAATGATTCGTAGTTTGATGACTATCTACAAGTGATGGTTGGGAGGAAGGCAAAATTGAGCCTAGACGTAGGTGTGTCCAGAGCAACGATGACACATTAAAAATGGTTCGGCATGTAGCGTATAGTTTCCTAGAACAAAAAGAAAAAACTCCCCCGCATTTCCCCGAGGGGGAGAATGTGAAAGTGCGAATGCACGGTTGTCGGCCCGCTTGCGGCGCTTGCGCTCGGCCCCCGCAGCCTACCGCCTCGCCGCCTTCTCTTCCATCTCTTCCATCGGGTTTGTAGGATCACGTGTACACCACGCAGTTATCAAGCCGCTATAACGCCGCTGAGTCGCCAACGCACGCCGCTGACGTAGTTTGAATGCGTTAAAGATATAAGGCGCGTTACTAACACTGATATCAGCGTCGCGTCCATGGCTCAGTCGGTAGAGCGTCGCGCTGCGGCCGCAAAGTCCTCGGATCGAAACCTGGCGCCGGATGCTGTTTTTTTTTATATATAGAGAGGAGGACTGCGGACGCCGCCGCCGCCGCCGCCGGCGGTGGAAGGTTTGGGGTCGCTTATAAAGTGCATTCGCACTTAAAAAAAAAGGTTTTATATTGCACGTTGTTTCAAAGGCATGCGCAAGGACACAGAATGGGACACCAGGAATAAAGAGACGCGCACACACGAGGAAGCACGTTCCTTTCCCCAACTCATATGCACACCAATAGTCATGTGAAAACACGCATGTACATCAGGTGCCATCAAAAGTAATTGGAGCACGGGAGCTGTGACCGAGCCGCATAGGAACGCTGTGTAGCTGCACCGGCGATAAACAAAAGGAGCAGAACACGCATGCGCGCCTGCCGACGGTGTTGCCCATCTATACTTCTCAACCCACTTATTTAAAAGCTGCTTCGAGCGTTATTCTCAGCATACTGGTCTCAGCGATGGCGCTGATAGCAGAGGCGGTATCTAGCAGCGTCGCTCACACTTTCAGCGCAGAAGAGCTGCTGGAGAAGCGCCGCAGTCGCAGGGAACTGAAGTGGTGATTTTTCTTTTCTAATATTTTTAGATGGGTCTGCTATCAGCGCCATCGCCGAGACCAATATTCCGCGAACAGCGCTCGAAACCGCGTTAAACGAAGTGGGTTAAGACATAAAGTTTCTTAAATATGCGCTAGAGAAGAATCTGGCGCTAGCGTCTATGCGGCTCACATCAAGGCCGTCTGTGTCGTCATGGACCGCCATATACATCGCTATAGTGAACTGGAATACTTGGCCAAGTATTTTAGTTCACTATAACATCGCCCTCACCGTAGTTTCATCATTGGCTTGGATTGAAACGTTTTAGTGACCGCAAATTTAAACAAAGTGCCACAAGAACGCGAAGAATAGTGTGCAATTAAGGAAGTTGAAAATAAAAACAGGCTGTTTTAAAACTAAGGAAAAAGGAAGTAAAGCGTATTTTTGCCGGAACGGTTGGGCCTGCTATTCCGCAGGCCAAGGTTGTAGTTACGAACAAGGTTAATATTTGGGGTGGGGGAGGGGACTCATCAGAGGCTGATTTTGTTAATTTTAACATTATTGCAAATAATAAGTTGCTTGAAGAGTTTGGAAAAGTTTTTGAGCGTGCCTATAAAACGTTGCCTTCGTGGTGAACCGGGGCACCGACCGCCAACTAGTTTAACAAGAATAAAAAAATTCCCACCTCCCCTCGCGAGAACCCCTGTGTAGAGGCGACGCATAGGCGGAGCGGCGAAGGGACCGCGTTTTATAGCGCGCATAACGTTGAGGGGACTGCGTAAGCCGGTCCCAGTCGATGACGACGTTGGCGTACTTGTAAAGCGGCGTGGACTCTAGGTGTTTGAGCTAAGCGTGGATGTTGCTTCGCCGGACAACGGCACACCGGTTATATGCGCAGCGCGCCCGAAGGAGAGGAAACCGCGGAAGAGAGAGTACTGCACATGCGCCGGCCCCAGCGCGTCTGCCGCGGCTATGACGCAACACAATCCAACACAATCCACTTTAATCCAATCCAAATCCAATCCAACCCAATCCAATCCAATCCAAGCCAATCTAATCTAATCTAATCTAACCTAACCTAACCTAATCTAATCTAATCTAATCCAATCCAATCGAATCGAATCTAATCCAATGCCCCTCGCGAGAGAGTGCTCGCTATCGGAGAGGAGAGGGGGTGAGCGGCGGAGAGCGCAGCTGGCGCGGAGAGGAGAATGGGGGAGGGGTGGACAACGCCGACGACGCCGGAGGGACAAGGCGAGTGAATCAGATGCTCTGCATCTAAAACTCCCACCTGCCCTTGCGGGAGCCCCTGCGTAGATGCGACGCATAGGGGGTTCACGTTGCAGCGTTGAACAGCGGAGGAACGGCGCTGGAACAATGGAGCGGAGCGGCGCAGGCACCGCGTTTTATAGCGCGCAAAACGGTGAGGGGACGCGCCGGCGCCAGTGCGTCTGCCGCGGCTATGACGCAACACAATCCAACACAATCCACTTTAATCCAATCCAATCCAATCCAAGCCAAGCCAAGCCAAGCCAAGCCAAGCCGATCGAATCCAATCCAATGCCCCTCGCTAGAGAGTGTTCGTTATTGGAGAGGTGAGGGGGTGAGCGGCGGAGAGCGCAGCTGGCAGGTGGCGTTGAGCAGGCGCGGCGAGGAGAATGGGGTAGGGGTGGACGCCGACAACGCCGGATGGATGCAGGGACAAGGCGAGTGAATGAGATGCGTTCGCATCTCAAAAAGAAAACGTGGCGTTAAACAGTCGTGCACGATGACAAGATAAGACGCATACAAGCGGCCGTATCTGTCGAATCCCCGTGGTCGTATCTTGTCTTCGTGGAAGTGCGTTTTGTTTCTTCTTTTCGTCGGCAACAAATTTTGCGGCGGCATATTACCCACTCAGTCATGCGTCCTTCGACTGCGGCATGAGCAACGTCAGGTGCGATCACGCACTGCCTGCTGTTTCACCGAACACGGCTACCACAGAACAGGGAGGATTTCGGCTTCCTTGTAGCTCGTCAACGTGTTAATGCACAGTGAAGAAAGCAAATCCCGAAAACCGCTTAAGAATCCAATTGTCATGCCAAGCCCAAGCCAAAATTGGGGTCTTCCCATGAACCCCCATGACGACATGGCTTACGAGGCGCAGTTTCCTCTCCAGTATACTTACTAAGAAACTCTACGGGTTAATTTTGAAGGTAATAGCGCACAGAAACGGGGACAAAGAAAGGAACACACGGACAAGCGCCTTCTATCAACTGAGTGGTTTATTAGAAAAAACACAGACTTTTATACCCTACAACACTGCGCAGATCAGTACAAGAACCCATCACCGGCACACATAGCAAAAAACGTGTACACTCATCAAATCACACTAACGCTGATAGTAGCGACAGCTCCTTATCTAACAATGTTACTGAGGGATGGCTTACACAATCTTCTTTTTGGTGGGAAATATGGAATGCCTCAACGATCTCTCTTGACGTTTTATTGTGATGCTTGAACAAAACGACAGTGTTGTCGAAGCATGGTGTACATCCACACGCGTTGCAATGTAAAGCCAAATGTGTGCACGGGCGTCCTTTTAAACTAGATAAGTGTTCTCTCAGTCTTATATTTATACACCTTCCAGTCTGACCGACATACACATGACCGCACGTCATTGGTATCCGATACACGACATCTTTTACACAATCAACAAATTGCTTTCCATGTCTTACAGTACACTCATTCTTGCCTTCATTCCTTCCTTCTTTTTCATACTTTTGTTTGACCATGCAACACACACTTCCTATTTTGTTCTGTGCAGAGAACACCACTTTTACATCGTAATTTTCTGCCACCTTCTTAATTCTATGGGAGAGTCCATGCACGTAAGGTATTACAGAAACCTTAGCCCGTTCCTCTCTGGGCCTGCTTTCTTCCGTCGTGCGCTGTTTTTCCTGTTTTAACTTTCGGAGCACCCGGCTACACGATGCAAGCAAAACATTTTGCGGATAACCAGCGTCCCGCAACCGGCGTATTTGCTGTCCGAAAGCGTCATTCATTGCGTGACAGCACGACTTAAGCAAGGCAGATCTTAAGCATGACTCAGCAATCCCATTCTTGACCAACCGCGAATGGTCTGAGGCGTAGCTAAGGAGAGGCTTTCCAGCACGGGGAGAATACGCCCAGCATACATGATCCGATTGAAAGGTTAATTTTGTATCAAGGTACTGCAGCATATTATTAGCGGGTACTTCTGACGTGAACATCAACCCCTTGCCTCGTAACTTAAATGCGTCTAGCACCCGCTTCGTGAACACTTCTTTGCCGACGTTTGAGCCCACAACTAAGTAATCGTCCACGTACCTGAACACCTTCGTAACAACGCCATCTAAATCGTTGGCCAGCTCTCGGTCCACACTACTAAGAAAAATTGTGCTTAGGACAGGGGCCACCTTCGAACCAATGCACACACCTGTAGTTTGTATAAACGTCTCGTCACCAAACCCGACATGTGTATTGTTCAAGTAGAAATGTAGAAGCTCTAGAAACGATTCCACGGTCATTCCACAAGTGTTGCGGAAAGCTACTTCATTATTCTCCTTTGTTATGCATTCGTTGACGGAGAACATTAAAGAATCATGTGGCAGTGAATAATACAAATCCTGAACGTCAATACTGAAGCCCCAGCTGTTGTCTTCACAGCCAGACTCCAGAAAATTAACTAGAGCCTCAGAGTTAGCCAATAAAAACGGGTCATGCGTGCTCAAGGAATTCAACATCTTCTGTAAAAACCCCGAAACAATCACTTGCCATGTACCCCGCTCGGAAACAATTGGCCTAAACGGAACACCTTGCTTATGTGTCTTAGCGGAGAAAAACACATCCAGCTTCAAACCTTTTGTGTTCCTAACCTCTGATGCTAGTTTTTCTTGGCTACATCGTTTCAACAACTCTACCGCACGCTTTTTTACACTTTCTACATTGATTTCAGTTTTGCTGAAGCATTTTCCGACTGCCATGGAAGCCTTTTCTAAATACATCGCATCAGGTAGAACCACTAACATTCCTTCTTTGTCGGCCTGAACAACACGTAGGTTGTTGTCAACCAAATACTTGGCAGCTTTACCGACATTCAGCCCAGTCCTAGCGCGTATTGAAGTTTTTGCCACGACGTCGACACATTCCACCACACATCTGTCCCTTTCTTTTTCAGGTACGTACCGTGCAACGTCTCTTGTTAGTGCTAGCCTGTCGACTATGTCGAGTTGTGGTTCAACGCAGTACTTGGGTCCAAGCCTCAGTACCTCTTGCCCAGCTTGCGGGACGCTGGTTATCCGCAAAATGTTTTGCTTGCATCGTGTAGCCGGGTGCTCCGAAAGTTAAAACAGGAAAAACAGCGCACGACGGAAGAAAGCAGGCCCAGAGAGGAACGGTCTAAGGTTTCTGTAATACCTTACGTGCATGGACTCTCCCATAGAATTAAGAAGGTGGCAGAAAATTACGATGTAAAAGTGGTGTTCTCTGCACAGAACAAAATAGGAAGTGTGTGTTGCATGGTCAAACAAAAGTATGAAAAAGAAGGAAGGAATGAAGGCAAGAATGAGTGTACTGTAAGACATGGAAAGCAATTTGTTGATTGTGTAAAATATGTCGTGTATCGGATACCAATGACGTGCGGTCATGTGTATGTCGGTCAGACTGGAAGGTGTATAAATATAAGACTGAGAGAACACTTATCTAGTTTAAAAGGACGCCCGTGCACACATTTGGCTTTACATTGCAACGCGTGTGGATGTACTCCATGCTTCGACAACACTGTCGTTTTGTTCAAGCATCACAATAAAACGTCAAGAGAGATCGTTGAGGCATTCCATATTTCCCACCAAAAAGAAGATTGTGTAAGCCATCCCTCAGTAACATTGTTAGATAAGGAGCTGTCGCTACTATCAGCGTTAGTGTGATTTGATGAGTGTACACGTTTTTTGCTATGTGTGCCGGTGATTGGTTCTTGTACTGATCTGCGCAGTGTTGTAGGGTATAAAAGTCTGTGTTTTTTCTAATAAACCACTCAGTTGATAGAAGGCGCTTGTCCGTGTGTTCCTTTCTTTGTCCCCGTTTCTGTGCGCTATTACCTTCAAAATGAATCAGTTCCAACTAGGCCGGCTCGCAGTGATCTACGGGTTAAGAAGTATAGAGGGGCTATCGGCGTCGGTAGGCACGCATGCGTGTTCTGCTCCTGTAGTTCACCGCCTGCGCAGCTGCACGGCACTCCTATGCAGTTCGGCCACAGCTCCCGTGCTCCAATTACTTCTGACGGTCCCTTTACCTATTCAGCAACAATAATAACCACTTTTGCTCCAGCCTGCCTGCCCCACATGCCCCCATATGCCCACTGGGAGGAACAAATACAACACGGGGCACCTCGTCGTTGTTTTTCTTGCGCTTGGTTTCACCATGGCCCGTTACGAATTCGCCCAGCTTTCGTGGTCACCCTTATGGTCATATGGACTCTGCAACACTTTTTCCAACTTTTCTTGAAATCTTAAATTCCTGCAGTACGTAGTCAACCAATACATTCAGTACTTAGGATAGCGGGTCGCAAAGTACCTCAGCCAAAAAATTACTGCTCTATGCCCATCAGATAACTTAGAAACTCGCTCAAAACTTGTTCCTTTCTTTCCCAGTCTTGGCGTTCTTCGACCGCTTGAATTATGTCATTACAGCGATGTAGCGGCTGTTGTGCGGCTTTTTTTTTTTTTCAGTTGCAGCAATGAACGCACTCGATAGCCACTTTAAAACAGTGACAAGAACAAAGAATAACCGGAAGGCGTATCTGATGCGACGAGCAAATCACGCTGTGCCGCTCCGTGCTGGCGGTAACTAGATTTCACAGTGCTTCCAGACACGAAGGAAAGAGTGAAAGCGTTTATCACAAGTGTTGCACAGCCCCTTTACGATGTAACTTTACGAATAACTTTACGATGTAACAACAACAACAAAAAAAGCGGACGAGTTCCGCATTACTAGTCGTTGTGAGTAGTACATAGCAGGACGTGCGCGCATAAAAACATTTTATGAAGTATATCGTCTATGTATTTAAATGCACACTGTCAGCAAAGAGCGGAGGGGCCCATTGGTAAGTAACGCGTTGGAGAAAGGATATGAAGACTGAAGTGTAAAGTTTGAAGTGGTCTTCCCTTAAACCAAAGGAAAGACACATAACCGGTACGCAGAGGGACCCAACAATGTTTTCAAAATTTGTTTGAGTTGTTATCATCGACACCGAGATTGTGTGCTGGCTCGTTATTTACACCCTAGTCGATGCGCAATTTGCAATTTAGGAAAACTAAATAAGCGTGACGGATATGTTCGCGACCTATACGCCCTTATTTGCGGAGAGTTTCGGAACGCCTCGAAGCAAGTGTCCACGGAGAACTCTTCCAGCGGCGTCTTTGAGCGGCGTCTTTGTCGAAGCGCCTTCCGGTTCTTCTTCCCCGCGCGACACCCACGGTGTGGAGAGATCAAGGTGGTGGGGCGTGATAGAGAGAGAGAGAGAGAGAGAGAGAGAGAGAGAGAGAGAGAGAGAGAGAGAGAGAGAGAGAGAGAGAGAGAGAGAGAGAGAGAGATGAAACAGGAAGAAATGTGGAGAAAGGGGAGAAAAGGTGACAGCAAGGGAAGTAAGGAGCGGCGCAGTTTAAGCCCGAAAGAAAAGTGCGGAAACGTTGAGCAGGTGACGGGAGAACCACCGCAGTACCGGAAGGAAGTGAATTTAAACACGCGAGCCGGGAACGCCTCTTTCAAGTAGGCCGCGCGCCGCTGTCCGTTTCTGTTTGCCGCTCGGCCCTTTTTCCCCATTCTCCTCCTAATTCCCCATTTCCCTGTCCTCCTTTCATCCCTTCCTCACTTCCCTATTTCCCCTAAAGCCAGCCTCCTTCTTCCTGGATGCGTGGCTCGCAGATAAATTTGTCTGTGTTTTTATTCCCTCTGTCATTTCCACTTTCGTTGCCACTTTTCTCCCCACGCATCTCCTTCCTTCTTTCTTTCCTCTTTCCACATCCGTCGTGTCTTCTTGTCCTCTTCATGTCTAAAGATTTTGTTGTTTCGAAGCGCTTTTGTAGGGAAACTTGCAAACGAGCCCGCAATGATGGTCGGCGAAATGAATCCGAAGTCGTCCAGAATAGCTACAACGATTTAAAGTAAAGTACCTGCCCGGAGATGGCGGATGGCACGAATTATTCTCGCGAGACCGGGCAGATTCACCACAAACGACACTTTCCTTTTCCCGCCCACGCCACAGCGAAATGCTCCGTAGAAGTCTACAACGTTCCATAATAGAAGAGCTCAGTGCGCAGTTACTTTTGTTCGTCATTTTTTTGACAAGATTGCTTCATTATTCGTGTGGCGCTTGCACGACACGAACGCGCCAGGAAAATAAAGAAAAATAAATATAGAAGTTCCAAACGTCCGTTTGTGTGATTAGTTTAAAATATATCGAAGGGAATAAAAGGGCGAGGATGTGAGCTTACGCGCATAAAAAGAAAAGGTTGGGCATCTTAGCACGATGTATTGAAGTGCTATGCATTAACTTAAACCACCGGAAGTTCTTCCACATTCGTCAACACTTTGTACGTACGGACGGTATTTCCTTTTGCGTCCACTAGAAATGCATTCAGCGATGCGGAGAATGGGGACCGCGCTACCATAGCGGTCCGCTTCTCGCCGGAAAGTCCAGCAATGAAAAGTTTCGGAGCGATGGTGTTATCCTCTAGTTTTTCGGGTTTTAACTCCCGTATGTGAGCAAATACTTTCAGAGCATTGCAAACCCACGGGTAAACACATACCCGCAGACGGGTATTGGCTAGGGCTTTTCCGGGATTTTACTGACCTTGGGCCTAACGTATACAGTGCTTTGAGATCTAACGACGCTAACAGGCACCCACAGCTTGGCGGGCAATGGATTTGATGGTGCTTTGCACGTCGTTAGCCTCGGGATTAATGCTGCCGGTCGTAAAGTCTGACAAGGGCCATAAAGGGGCAGACAAAGAATATTTGTAGAAGGCATGTCCTCAAGCTCAGATGCAAGCCAGAGTTATATATAGTAGGGTAATCACAGGAAAGTTCTCAATAATTTACTGGAAATAATTTTAATTTGGCATAAACTTTCTTAAGTCTGAAAGGTAGCGCCACGTAGTGTCAAAACTTGACACTACCCTACGTATACAAAAAGCTCCGTCAGTTTTAATGTTTCAAAAACCGCATTAGGGAATAGGAAAGACTACAATTTATTATTGTTTTAGTTGGGGACAAGTTTTTAAATACCTCTTTTTATCTCCCGTGCAGTTAAAAATATGTTGATGGGCGACTCACTGCTATGTTTGCCAGCATCCCTTTTGGAATTTTACTTGAGGGTGGTGGATCTAAAAATTCCGGTTTCGAGCGTTCTAAAGGCGCTATCAGGTAAACGGTTTTGGTTTAAGGCGTTTTAAGCGATGCCCTTTCATTTTGAATGGAGAGGATGTAGTACACAAAAGTTGGTTCTGTTACTTTAACTCAAGCTCGCATCAGCCAATGCTTACCACTGGTATATTTTTTTTTTGTGCACGTCCCAATACTTGCGCAGTGTTGCATTTTAAAAAGAGCACATACCCGCATTTCTGTATTGGGTAATGGTTTCCTGGAGATTTTACCTTTCGCGGGAGTCCCAAAACTCAGCAGAATGTAACTACTAACACTTGAAAACAGACGTTGGGAACTTCGCGTGAGAGCACATTTCATAGGTCACACAAAAGGGTGACACACCATTGGTTATCGTCGGTGGCTTTAATGTTGATGTCACAAAGCTGACATACTTACAGGGTCGCACGCACCGAACGGGTGTACTGGGCAACGCTTTCAAGCGGGAATTTAGGCCGAGTCTAATGTTCACCCCTCAAAGAGAACGAGCAAGACCTATTTGTGAACGCCGGATGACTGAAATAAACGAAATGCGCGCCTAGCGCGCCTAGAAAGAATGTGCGCCTAGAAAGAATGTGCCTTACCTGCGCGCCTAGAAAGAATGTGCATTAGGTCGTCTCATAACCACTTTTTTTTGTTTTTGCAAATTTTCGTTCTACTGTCACTTCTAAAGTCTGCTGGTACTGAAAGTACAGAAATAACAAACGAACAAACAAACAAACAAATAAGAAGTAAATACGAAAATAAATAAACAAACAAACAAACAAACAAACAAACAAACAAACAAACAAACAAACAAACAAACAAAAACAAAATAATAAATAAATAAATAAATAAATAAATAAATAAATAAATAAATAAATAAATAAATAAATAAATAAATAAATACTGCCCACAGAGCGTTGTCGGTGCGCCCAGTTTTAGAAGAAAATCGTTTGTGAACGCAACGGCCAAGTGTAAGCGGTGTCACACCCAGCCCGTACTAGTTAAAAGTTAAACGGTCGTTCAAATCGACGTCATAGACAAAACTGATAATGGCGCCAAAGGTGACAGCTGTACTTTCGATGCTACAGCGTGTGAACGAGTGAGTTCTCATTCACTCGAGACAATGAAGCTAAGCATTGCATGGCGCGGCTTTCGTTGGCGACCCGTAACGCCGCGTAAGACAGGCAACCAATGCAGCGAAACGGAAGGTCGGTCTTAGTCACTGCAGCTCCATGCGGAATGCATGGCAGGGAAGGCGACCCAGCATTTCTTTTTTACCTTTCATTGTGACCCATATGAGATCTATCGGGCGTCTTTGACAAACGTAACCCGCTCAGCAATGGTGGGCTCTTCGAAACAGCGCTGCCCTCGGGCATTCCGTGCGCTACACCGGGCAAAACGTGACCATTTCTTGCCTCCTTTCATAGCTCTGCCCACGCGGGTATGAAAACCGGCGTGTGAGCCAAGGGGAATCAAAACCGCCAACCGCATCCTTCAAGAAATACCGGTCGGGGAAATAGAAGCGCCACGCAGAGGGGTCTGTGCGACTTTCTTCTTTTGATATACCTCCGGGGTTGATTGTCATGAATCACACCTTACGCGGTCGTGACGACGCATGCTCACTTCTTATACCGCTCCGTGCTCATCATCAGCAAGAGAATGTTGCAGGGGGAGGAAGGGGTCACCAACACCGACACGACGAGAAAGGCAGCGCGGTGAAATAACGAGTGTAGAGTTACAGCGTGAATTCTTTCTCCTCGGCTTGCAAGATGGAAATACGCCTTCAAATAAAAGTCTACCGTAGCCTCGAAGCTTGCAGAACTGAGTAAAAAGAGAGAAGAATGCCAAGGTTGAGGAGGCTTGGAGGCATTACGCTGTGGGGGGTGTCAAGAGAGCGGCCACCTGAATAATGCAGCCACGACGCACAAGTCGCTGGCGTTTTTAGCCGACGTGCTCCGGTTTCCAGCGCCTGCTATTATTCTACCGGCAAAGGCGCCCGCAGCTTCCACAGACTCTTTTGTCTTGTCCGGCCCGCCAAAGGCGCCAAGCGATGTCGTATATAAACATACACTATATGCGAATCGTGGTTCGCGCCAAGTCCATGGCCGCGCGAACCGTGGCGACAGCCGATTTTATAAGGAAGAAGCGCCAGCCGCTGCCGCTGTTATACGCTAGTCTCTGTTTCTAGCTGCTGCGGTTTTTGTTTCTATTTTCGGGGCTTTCACTGAAGCCCCCTGTCGGAAGTCCGTTTTTGGTCTTCCAATGTTTGCAAGCTTGGACGACTGTACTTTTGCTGCCACTGCCGTGGTGGCCGTCACTGCTGCCGGGGAAAAATGTAAAAGGAAATTGAGCAGCGGCCAAAACGTGCGCGAAGATCGCTTTGTCTTCCTGTGTCTCTGTCCCGCCGTTTCCTGTTTCTCCTCGCTATTAGCTTTCTGTCAATTTTAGTTTTTGTAGGCAGACCTTTTTTTTTTTGTCACCCTCTTGAGGCAGCTAGTGCATTTGGAAAAAAGCGAGATTTACAGGTGAAAGCGAGATTTACAGGTAAAAGCAAGCAAAGGAACAGACAAAGGCATCATAGATTTTAGGTGCTTACCCCCTTCCTGGACAAAATGTTCAAAATTTATGGCACGAATATCATTCTAATTGAAGTCACATTCCCCACCTTTCTTTACCTGCGGCCCAGGCGCCATCCAATAGAAAATAAAGTAATTTATCCTTCTTTCTCTCTTGCCTTAGAAGTCATACACAAGGATACTTCGATGACTGCGTCGTCTGTCAACAAAAACAAGCTGCAGGAAAGTTTAACTTTGTAGCTCTTTTGAGGCAAGTAAAACTTTATGGCGACGGCAGTCTTTACAGCAGCGTCCACAAAGCCAGCGATACAAATTGGGGTCTCACCTGCGTATATGGGTCCGGAAGAAAGTTTCAGGCTTGGCCATGACCGTCACGTGACCGCATGAAGTAGCGCAGGTGGGGAGGTCGCGTGAAGGCAACCTCAAGGACGCTACAAGCTGACTGAGGAGGATGTGCGCGAGGTCACCTGGATGAGGCGTGTCTTCTCTTCCCCCGTAAATAACCTTCGTTTCCCGGATCGTTTGTGCAGTTCGGACAAAGAACCCATCGTGGCAGCCTCCGCTGCACGGATGCATACAAAACAGAAATGGGGAAGTACGAATTCGCAGTAGTCATAAGCATATGCACACCTACACCTACTATCTTAAGTGGTGAACGTTTGTAGGGTTCTATTCCACAATAGTTTGCAAAATATAATTATTTACAAAGTATGTGTATTGTAATTGCATTCGCGGGAGACAGAGGGTTTTTATAGCTTAGATTGAAGGACCTAGACTTCCTTGCAGGCGGAAAGATTCTATCGTCATCTACCGCATACAATGGCCGACCCGATTTGCCCGCAAGAGACGCTGTGAGAGAATGAACGCCTGTAAGAAGACCTGGTGCTGAATTAACAAGACATTAAAGCAGGATGTTTACGGTTGACTCTCGTTATGCGCCCATAAGAAGTGTCCCATAGAGAGCGGGATTGCTCTTCCGGTTCTCCGAATGTTTTCGGTTGTCCGGAGACATCAGGGTGCATGGACACTTCCGGTCGCAGTGACACTTCCGGTTGTCTTGACAAGCCTTAGATTCGCGCTTTCAATTCGCAGTCTCCCGACAAGCCTAATCGGCACAGAACGTACAGTGCGTTCCTCTTCACAGGTCTTTATGCGGCTGCGAATGAAAAGATTTTTATGGCCGTCGCCGCGGTCACATCCGACATCAGGGTTTTCTTTCGATGGCGGAAGAGGAATTTGCTGTCGCACGAAGGGAGTAAATAAAGTAAGTGAAAAATAAATTTTAGGTCCTCAACGTCACTCGTTTGTTAAAAAGAAATGGGTGACGTTCGACGAAGGTGGGAAACCTGCAAAGGAATCCATGTTCAATAGTGATGTCTCAATGATCGTTTTCAATGGTTAATGTGTTTAATTATAGCAATAACATGAGATGCCATCGAGTATGGAGCCGGCAAGGTGGCTACTGCGCTCAAGGTTGTTAGTATATATACCCTGTAAACGCAGAAGGAATAAAGTAAAAGTAAGTTCGCTCACTCATCAAGGAAAGTGAGCGTGCCATCAAATTAAAGTCCAAGTTTGCTTAATACTTTATATTACTTAACATTTTTTTTGTCATCCCCCTAGTTCTATTTATGAGTCTGTAAAGTGTTGCTGCAGATGCTAACGCCAATTCATTTCAACTTGCCATGCCAGCGGACCTAAATAGTAACTTTGCGGAAGCTAGCACAAGACAGGGGACGACCAAAGATAGGAGGTAGTTGAGCGGTTGATGATATCAGGCTATGAATTAGACCCACGGCCAAATAGTTTTCCGTACTTAAAATGCCGGCGAATAGTGACCGTTTTGATTATAAACCAATTGTGAAAATTTTAAATTACTTCGGCGTGTTCCACTATTTTTTTTTTTTTGGTTTCGGACCGAGAACGACCCTTAACTGTGTAGTTATGAAACGTGACTGCATCATGCGAAAATTTATAAAAATGCTAATTGAAATACCCGCGTTGGTGCTTCTCGATATCAGAGGTGACTTCCTAACTTGTCCTTTTTTGCTACTTTTGAAGCTTTTTAGTGAAGTTTGAGTACGGCCTTTATTTCGGGATCCGAAGGCTAGACGGCTCGTTGGCGAAATAACGACAAGAAAAGTTATTTTTAATAATTTTCGGGACACGCCCAAGGTTCGTAATTTTCTTGAGAAATATCGGGCGGCATCGGTTATGAGTAACACGAAAGAATAAAAAAAAAACAATGTCAATGAGTGAAACTCAGTCAAGCTGAAAGGCAGGCGCACTTCGCTTCCTTCTTTTTTTTTTTTGCTTGTTCCTCTACCGCGTCTTCGACTCTTTCCTCACCCAAGCCAAGCGGCGCACCTAAGCCTAAAGCAGGCCACGAGTTTCTTTTTCTTTTTTTCGTCCTAATATCGAGACACGCATAGGGGCGCGTCCCGAAGAAAGAAGACTTTGCAGCAGACGAAAAAAAAAAATCTTTGCTCAAAGTTTGGGCCCTCTAAAGCCAATCGCACGAGATGGCCCTTGTGCGTAGCGAGCTGCGCATACACGCCTGTCGGAGCCCGCGCTTCATTTATTAAACACGGATACGGCCCAACCCACCTGCTCGATCTCTTGAGCCCGCTTTTATGCACGACTTGCCACTAATGTGAATGCGATGCCCCCTCGCTTGTCGCTCAGCAGACAACCTCCTTTTTTTGCGCTTCAGGTCATCCTTTCATTCTCGCGATTTACATCAGCGCCGTGCGTTGAAAAAAAAAAAAAAAAAAAGGAGTGTGCGCCAAAAGGAAGCGCCTGTCGTGCAATTTCATGCCGAGATTGCACCCCAACAGCGTTCCGAATAGATAAGGGAGCGGCTCTTATTTTAAGCTGGTACCTTTGAGTAAGATCAGACGAGAGAAATGGGATGGGTGTATAAAGTTGATAGCTGCTCTGGGTGACGACGTATGCGTGTTACTGTGACTTTCAATGACATTTCAAGTTAAGCCTCTCGGGTGCCATTAGTCTGAATGTCGACCGAGAAAGAGTATATCTTGCTCATTTGCACCGTTTAACAGGGTACATCACACATGTGTAGTATGTTTGTATATCTTCGGAGTTAATTTGTGGGAACGGGCGGTGGTCTATTGCACTGTGTTCGGGATTGCGCACGTGCCGGAGTCTTAGATGTGTAAATCACAAGACCTTTTCAATATGCCTTTTAGGGTTTAAGTTCGGCCTTTGGGGAGTGGGCGTAAAGGGTAATTGAAGCGAATTCTCCCGCGGGCATTCGGTCAGAGGAAGTTGAAAGATTGTTTTGGGGATGGCGGTTTACGGGCGAACAAAGGATTTTACGAACTTAACGTTGTGCGTGCGCGGGTACTGTGTGAGTGGGCGCGTGTGGGCGTATGGGTGCACTGGATAAATGTAATGTCACTTGGCGAAATCCGTCAGCTTTTAGTTGGACGTCCGTTCACCAAGGTAAGCACTTAAGTCAGCCAAGAGCTTGCAGTAGCCCGTATGTAGATTATGTGGGTCAGCGTGCCAGTTTGAATCAGCGTTTGTATATCGTATTATAAATTTTAGGTAGGACAGTTAATGGTATATAGCGAAATCAAGTTATCTTTAGCAACCACATCAGGTAAAACTAATGATCGTATGAGCATTTGAACGCGTATAAATTTTAGGCAGAACAGTTTATGGTGTATAGCGAGATCAAGCCATCGTTAGCGACCACAGCAGTGAAAAGTAATAAGCGTATGAGCATTTGAATGCTAAAGACAACTCCATTACCTCCTTTTGTAGCTGACACTTGCTTTTACGTTATACAACTATCGGTATTAATGCATTACGAAACACATACGTGATGATGCAAGCACCAAGAACTTCGAATACGATAGAAATATAGTGTTGGAATTGCAGAAAAAAAAAAAAAATCTGTGCTGACGCGCATAACTTGAACGTCATTGGTGACCCAAGGGAGTTGTGGAGCTATTGGATCTTTTTCCTATTAAAATTACGGTTCGCAGTTTCCGAATTTTAACTTAACAAGAACTTGCCGACACTAAGCAGAATTCCTCCCATTTCAATCAATCAATCAATCAATCAATCAATCAATCAATCAATCAATCAATCAATCAATCAATCAATCAATCAATCAATCAATCAATCAATCAATCAATCAATCAATCAATCAATCAATAAATAAATAAATAAATAAATAAATAAATAAATAAATAAATAAATAAATAAATAAATAAATAAATCAATCAATCAATCAATCAATCAATCAATCAATCAATCAATCAATCAGCGAATGAACGATTGATGAGCGAATGAATGTATCAATCAATACAGCGGTTTTTGATAAGGAGGTGCGCATTAAATTAATAATTATTTCATTACTGAAGTGTCATTATTAGCATGTTATTATTTATTTAATTGCATATAAATTTTTATGTGTGTCCAGTCAGCCAGTCAGTAAGCCATTAATAACGTATTCTCAGTTATTTATTTTGTTTAATAAGTAACCTAGTAATCGTTGAGAATATTATATGTGTGCTACACCACAATTTCCAATTATGATCTCAAGATTCACGTCCCAGGATTATTTATTGTGGTTTACACATTAAATAAGCGATTATTTTATCAAACAGCCGGTGGCTTACAAGCATTAGTGGTACAAAGCTTATCTTTGAACCCCTAATTATTATCTTTCGCACCTGGGTGTGAAAGATAGTGACCTGCTTTAATTCAGTTCCAATCAATCATTTTCATATGTGTCTAAAATATATACATCGAGTATTTTTAAATCAAGATAACATACACTACAGCTTGACGAGGTAGAGAAATCACAATTTGATAGCTATTGTTATAAATATAAGTGCGATTAGGTTGATAAAAGGACACAGCGTAAATGAAGGCTGTAAAACCTTACAGTGCTTATAAATTTCAATTCCATGAGTATAAATTTAACACTGACAAAATGTCGTCAATAATAAAGTACTGGTATTAACACCAAGAGGCAAGCTTAGCACAGAACGGAAGTAAGTATAGGATTGTTGAAAAAAAAAAAAACAGCACGCTTAAAATTGAATACACTACGAAAAAAACAGTGAATGCAGCTGTTTATGAACGCAGATGTTGACTAAAACGTTAGTGAAAAAACGTCAAACATTAATGGTGTGCATTAGTTATGGTGTAAGGTAATAATTATTACGGGGCTTTACACCACGTTTACCCTTTTCTGGGTCTCCTCAGAAGATGCAAGCTATTCTCAAACGCTTTTGTTTCTAATTTTTAACGTTTTTAAATCCAAACGCGGAGTTAGGGACCTAAATGCTAAGAGCGTAATACCTCCGTTGTACACCGTTGGGAAGTATAAAAAAGTGCTCGTTCCTATCAATCCGAAACCACCAACTTAGGGAGATAAGGGAGATGGCAAAATAAGAATAGCAATAAAAAGAAACGTACAAAAACAACTTTTGAGTCCCCGTGAATCGCAAGCCTTTTAACTTTCGGCACATATGATGGACGGCGGCTGCTTTGAGCCATAATGGAATGGCGTCACCTCCCCATTATTTTTCCTACTTTTTTTCACTTATTTATGAAATCGACTTTTAAATCAGGGATCGGGCTGCACAATTGATGACGGACGAGACACAATGCCAGAAATAAAAAACACGAAGTTGGTGCGCGCGTGCCTACCTATCTTGCATGCGCGGCCGGATTAAAAGAAAAAACTAAACCGAACAAGAATGAAATGTCGGTTCGTTGTACTTTCCCCTTTAAAAAGTGTTAGAAGTTTAAATCAAATAAGCAGCAAACGAAGAGATAAAGCAACAAAGAAGGCGACTAAGATAATGGGCTGACTAGTGCGAGTGGCTTCCAAAATGAACTGCAGTCTTTCTGGGAATATCCCTTGCGTCCAGATTTGGTTTCACGTTTCCCAAAGCTCAGACGTCATTTACGGAGACTGCGGAGGCTGGTCCAATTTCGTCGCTTGAATATTGACTGCTGGGGAGCTTTTTATCCTACTCAGTGTTTCCCGTGTCTGTGTTAGAAACAGTGCCCGGTGATGTTGGCGCTTACGATATCATTGAACGGGCTTTGAATGGTTGTCTGGGTAAGGACGGCTAAAAGGGGATATCTGGCTTTGGGACGTTGGCATGTAACAGGGACCGATGCTACCTCGTTCAATAGAAGCAGAACAGTTATGCATACCGAAAGGTATTATCGAATAACGATGTGGGTTGAGCGGATAAAGGCAGCTAATCTGATGCCCGAATAAAAGCCCAGCTAGACATTAGTTTGGAAGTCCAAACATCGGCATTTAGATTGAACCAAACCAAGCGCGGATTAATGCAGAATCATAAAGGGAACTCAAGGCGGTATGATTTAAAAGTCGGTACATTCGGTAATCCCTTGTCGTTTGCTGGAGCAGCGGATTTACAAAAAATAGCGAGCAAACTCGCGACAACTGTTCTGAGTTTGTTGGCATCCATTAGGAACGATGCTTGTATAATTATGTATTGCAATGAGCGCTTCGGCCTGGATTTGCTACACAATTCAAAGCGAGCCTGGTTCGAGGCATCCGACCCACAATTCAAGCAGCATGGGCGTTTCACTCCCGGCCTTTTGCCTCATTAGAATAAAATCTCTTCCCGCGGAGATCCACGGTAAAAAAAAAAAGAAATGGAGGAATCTCACACTAATGCGTAAGACTTGGAGGTAGCCAAGCTGTACGCAACCCTCACCGCCATCACGACAGTCCGCTATTGCAGCCGATTTGCTTTTTCTTCACTGCCGCATCGACCTTTACTCCACCTTTGTTGCTATAACGGCGAAGAAGAAGCCCACCGAAGAAGCAGAACGAGCGAACGGAACGCGCACTCTTAAACTAGGCGCCCGCAGGTGCGACGTGTAGCCGATCACGTGTGCTGTGTCGAGCAGGCGGCAGTATTCCTGTCTCCACGGTCACTTCCGAGTGAGTAGGCCGTTTGACTCTCGGGTGCTAACTCACGGTCGTAGTCGAGTGGGTAAGACGACTGACTCTAACTCCGTTGATCTAACAGACACAGGCTCAGTTCTGTCGGTGTGGTTCTTTATATACTGTAATACCGAGCTTCGTGAAACGCCGGAATCGACGAATTGCTAAGCAGCTTCGCTGTTAAAAAAGGTGACCAAATGAAGGAACGAAGAGTCTCTGGCCCACACTGAGGCAGTGGTTGGGAGAGAGGGTTAAGGCAGTAGTAGCAGCGGAAGCTTTACTGGAAAAAAAAAATGACCACGGGTCACGATGCAAGATAGGGATGGAGATTGAGGGAGAGAGAAGATAAAAAGAATTGGCCGCCCATATGCTTGCTTCTCTGCAAATCTTGTAGAAAAACGAAATGCTTGTGTCGCCACTGCCACGTAAGTGCCGCTCCCTGCTCTTCGCCCACGATAACCACGGAGGAGGTTTGCTCCAGTCAGTTCAACTTCCACTGCCTATGCGCCATCTACTGGGAGCTTTCGGTACTGTTGGGCTTCTTAGAATTCTGCCGGGAGGGCTAGTGTCGCGCGTGAGCGAAAATTGTAATTTTGTGTCAACACATTTTTTTTTTCAAAGCGTATTCTTTTATTTGCTATCGCGAAAATCAATCAGTAATGTATTTTTAATAAAAAATACACTGCAAATATCACTTATGTATTGATGTTTAGCCTCAAATATGCCTGATGTTTTCGTTTTGCTCAACAATGTTGACAAGTATGAACGTTGCCACCAGATTACAACAAAGGCATTTTTTAGGGGAAGCGGCAAATGAGTCGTGTTACTGTTTTCACGAACGAGCCGCCCGGGGAAGCCGGCTTAACAGCATGCGCGCTTGCCAGGATGTCACAATGAGTGAGCAAGTTTAATAATGTATCCCCTTGTTAAATAACAAGCCCGCTTGAATGCCTACGGGGGTTCCAGCGTGCCAGATGCTTATAACGGCTCTGTAGAGCTTGCAGCGGTTGGCATCGGACACGGCTCGCTACGTGCCTTGCTTAATAGCGGGACTGCACCGCTGGACCACTTATTAGCGTGCCGGCTTGCCGGTATGCCAGCGTTCCAAAATTCACGGGACTTGAAACGGTCTTCTAAAATATTCGCAACGGTGACAATAGGTTTGGGAAATTGCAACGGAGTCCAGAATAATTCCATACCGGACACTGTGACAATACTCAAAGACTTCATAGGTCAGCGCCACCCCAAAAAGCGACGCAACTGAACACGCAACACGTCCGGCTATAGTATCGTCAAGGTTCTAACAGATTGCTCTACTTCAGTACATGTTTTGTAGCGACAGCGAGCCGCACGGATGTGCCGCTTAACAGTAATCCGGATAACAAGGCGCCCACATAGCCATGACGCCGCATGAGCATGCGTTGGTACTGTTCCCACCTAGAGTATGTTGTGGTTCTCAAAAATTTGCCCTGGCCTATTCAGGCTCTAGAAAATCAGCAAAAGCACACTGTACAGCTCCGAAAAGGTATAAAAAAATTGCCGATGAAATACAAAATACTAAAAGGCAACTAACTATAATGGGCTCCGTGGAGAAACGCAACGGCAAACTCATCGGGCCACCAACGCAATTCAACGCGGTGACCACTACTACTGGTGTCCCTGAAGTACCAAAATGGTTAAAGTAGGTTGCAAGAGATGGTGCTACAGTTGCCGCTTTGCTGGAACTACGGCAAAATTGAGCCCATCTCCCCGCGAGATATAAGGCGCGTTCGTAGCCTCCCATTCTGTGTCGGCTTTGTGGCACAGTGGGTAGAGCACCATGTGCATTGCGTTCCGCCCGCAGGGTCGAGGGATCGAAACCAGGCGCCGGATAGTATTTTTTTTATATAGTGTGAATGAGTCAAGGATATAAGGCGCGTTCGTAGCCTCCCATTCTGTGTCGGCTTTGTGGCGCAGTGGGTAGAGCACCATGTACATTGCGCTCCGCCCGCAGGGTCGAGGGATCGAAACCAGGCGCCGGATAGTATTTTTTTTATATTGTGTAGGGGGAGGGGTGCGGACAGCGACGGTGCGGACTACGACTACGGACGTCAACGCGGGTGGCATCGTGAGATACTGAAATGCTCTGCATTTAATATGTTGCTGTAGTTAAGGAGTAAACACTAATCTTCTCAGATGCGACGACCACCGCATGCGCTCGCCCCCCTCCCTCCTCCCCTCTTTTCTGTTTTCTGTATACAGCTGCTACTTTCACTTTTTATTGCGACTATTCTCGTTTACTTCCAAATCTAACGGCAACCTCCAACGAGATCTTTAAGTAGGAATGCAGTACACATGCAGGACATAAGAATGCAGTACACAACATTGGTCATACACCGAACAAACTGGAGTCTGTGTTTGATCAAACAACCACGTGTGGAAACACTGTCTCGGGAATCAAGCCTGTTGCTCACCATGCTGCGTAGTCTACCTAACTTATTCCTGGCAGAGAAAACCAGCTTAACCCCGAATCTGACAGCCGTCTTCTTAAGGCGATGCGACATCGCATGTAACGGTATGACCGCCACTTTTTTACTCTGATCGGGATCCGTTATGTGATGCGCGAACCCTTTCAATTGCTTCCGCTGGCAGATTGCCTGGAGCACGGAGAGTGGGATGCCAGCGTTCTCCAGCCGAATTATTTGCGCGTTGAAGCTTTGTTGCGCCAAACGATAACAGGACTTGTTGACAGCGGATTTGAGGCACGTGTGGGCTATCCAATTCTTAACTAGCTTCGAATGAAAAGAAGCGAAGTTTAAGAGCAGCTTGCTAGAACGGGGCGCGTACATCCAGCATGTATGATTCTGCGAGAACCGGAGCTCGAGGTCAAGAAATTTCAAGGTGCCGTCAACGGGAACCTCAGCCGTGAACTTCAAACCTTCACCTTTCGCTTGAAGGACAGCACATTCGAAGGACGCAATTTGTACGTTGCAGCCCAGGGCCAAAAAATCGCCCACATAACGAAAAACCTTGGTGGAAACGCCCTGTAAACCAAGCTGCAAATAACAGTCAAGCTTGCCCCAGAAAAATGTTGCTCAGGACTGGATCAACCTTTGACCCAATGCACACTCCCGACTTTTGTGATTAGCCCTTATCTTGAAACCCCACAACAGTACTCCGAAGGTAGAAGCTGAGCAGCTCCAAAAACGCCGCCACGGGGATTCCACTACGATTCACAAAGGCCAGCTCATCATTGTCGTTTGCAATGCAATCTCTAGTACGTCGCATCAGCACATCATGAGGCAGGGAGTAAAACAGGTCCTCAACGTCCACGCTAATTCTCGAGACGTTCAAGCAATCAACAGAGGACAGATACTCCACCACCGCCTCTGAGTTCCGCACAGAAAAGGGATAAATGATGGTCAAAGATTCTAAATGCTTCTGTAAAAAACCAGAAACAGCCACCTGCCACGACCCTCCTTGAAGGAAGGCCCTACACATACCTGGCGCTGCACTGTTCAGACTGTGGTTGTTAGACATGCTTCACAGACACGCAAGTGCTTTTTAAACACAGAGACCGTGATACCAGGGAAATCGCTGAAGCCTTCCATATCCGGATTATGGGTCCGGATTGTATAAGTCACCCGTCACTGAGTATTCTAGATAAAGAAGTGCTACTTTTTAACGAGAGGGGGTAGAGGATGAGGGAAAAAAAAGAAGGGAAGGAAAGGGGGCGGTTGTCCTTATGTACCACCGTACGCATGTGCGACGGTCACACGTGCCTGATTGTTGGGTCTTGGCATGGCATATATGTGCTTTAGATTTTAATAAATCTTTCAGTTGATAGTGAGCGCTGGTGTCGTTTCTCGTTCTCGTCCCTGTGTCTGTTTGCGCTTAAGTTTCACTCATGGATCTTTATGTAGTTTTCAAAAATAAGGTTCAGGGCGCGTGACGGTACAACTTCCCACTTTGAATTATGCGTTCATGATGCGAATATCAGAGGTATTCCGACGAAAGCTTTTCTCAAGCCGAAAATAATAGAGCCGACGCCAGAGTTAGTGAATTGTACCAAAAGGGCATGTTTTTAACGAAGAATATCATGAGCGAACGCGGGCGCCCGCTCAAATGATGAATCCACCTGACGTCGAACAACGGTACAAATGTGCCTTGGCGCCACTTTCGAATGTCGGGTACCGAGTTCAGAGAATGTCGTCGAAGGAGGAGGAGGCCCGAGCCAAGGAGGAGGGGGAGGAGAAGAGAAGCGAAGACTGGGAGCAGGGATGGAGTGGAGGCGAAGTAATGAAATATTCGCGTCCCCTTTTGCAGCTGCGCCGCTCTGGCTGCTCCGCACCCCCGCCGTCTTCCATGCGCTGCCTCCTCCCCCGGCCGTCTTTGCGGAGGACTCTAAAATCGATTGCATCGTCATCGACATCGGGGGCTCCTCGTCTCTGCGGCCGACGAGGGAGCCTCAGCGTCGTCCGCCTAAGAACGGCGGAGCAGCGAGGATTCACGTGGCAACGCCATTTGCATAACAAGGGCAGACCGGCTGCCTCTATGAGCCCCCTTTTGTCCCAAGCTTATAGGCCAACGGAAAGTAGTACCCACGCCGTTCTCCCTCTCCCTCTCTGTTTTGCATTTCAGGCAATTAGTACGCGTGCTTTGCAGAAGTCATTCTGTCCAGTCTCGCACAAGGGCGTTGGTTTTCTAATCCCGGTGGTGTTTCGTGCGCGCTTACCGCGCCCCGCCTCGGGGGTGCAGTTTGGGTCGTGAGGACTGCAACGCTAGAGGTCGCGCTATTTTTGTATTCAAGGCATTCTTTTTTTTTTGGGAAACGAAACTGCTGTCCGAAACACGGGCTTGGTCGTCATCAAACCTTCGAGAGTTCGCAGACGTTACCATGTTGTGAGAGCTCCCTTGGTTTGTTTCGCCTTCTTCCGCGCGCACGTAAATAAAGTTTTGCAGCCATCGTTTTGATTTTTTGATTATTTTAAACGTGACAGATGTATGGCTTCACTGGGTGCACGTTTTGTGAGCTCCCGTCAGCGCGCTCAGGATGCCATTCGTCGCAATGAAGGCTTTATTAAGGTTGAAAACTGTTGAGATATTTCACGTGCAATTGTCGGTTTTAGTCAAGATCGAGATGTCTCGTCGTCTTGGCACGTGGACACTAGGTAGCTTTTATAGTGGGGCTTCGCGTTAATGAGAGTCAATTGCCCAATGCCTTATTCAAAACTATGGTTTCACTGGAGTGAGCGAGTGAGTGAAAAACATTTTATTAAGCCGGTGAAGTGGGAGTGGTTCCTTATTCCAGGAAGCCATGTGATGAGCCGGCAGCCTTCGCTCTGGAGGCCAAAAGTGTCTGGACGTCCAGACTGCTGCTGGTAACATTGAACGTCGGCTGGCATTGGTTGCGATGCTCAATTCCGATTGAGTACACAACGCATTTATATGAAACACTGTACGTACAGTCATGGACAAATGAAATTGGAACACGCAGAATTTGAAAATACTGTTCTTGGAATTTAAATGATGGCACTATATCGATACGTTTGGAAAGCCACATTTCCCAACTCTGATACTGTAATCAAGTTGCTCGTCGATATGACTTGCTTGGAAAGAAATAGCGCTTTTTGTGTGTTCTAATCCATAATTTAATGATCGTGTTTGATTTGTCTATGGCTGTACATCGGCGTAAAAAAAATCACGTGGTCCATGTGGAGCTTGAAGGAAGTACACATCACTACCTCTTGTTCGAACTGCCACACAAGTTCCTTTTTGAGAGCTCAATACTGCATTTCAAATAATTAGGCAGTAATCCTTTGTCAAGTTCAGAAAGACAGAACGGCAGCCATACTTACCATCTTTTTATAAATCTGGGGCTGCTAAATAATAAATTGCGTAAGAAAAAATGAGAAAAGCTTCATCCAAGGGTTTCTCGGGCAATCCGAAACATGTGATTAATGAATCGCGCAAAACCACTTGCCGCGACATATAAGTAGTCTCAGCTACAAAACAAGTCTGTATAGTATGGCTGCTAGTAGCCCATCTGTCCGAGCTTCAGCTAACGTAGAGACATACTTGGACCATGCTAATGAGGATGCAGGAGCAATTAGCAACTAGAATACGATCAAACAGGGGACTACGATAGCTGCCTAAGCCGCGGCACTCTCTGGCGTACTCACTAGCAGCAGCGGCATGAGGACACGTGTACGGAACCTCATCAGCAGCGCTTCGCATGCGGGCAGCAACAAAGCACGGTAGTTTATAATTTCTTTGCTCAAGCAATAGTTAACTTGGCGGAGTTCAACTGGCCTGCGTGGTTTAAACCGCCTTACTGTATATAGTTATGGGCACCACTCGAGCCTACAAAACGAGACAGTCTTCTTTATTTCTTTTTCGTTGTGCTTTTATTTCGCCACTTTTCAAAGCAGTAATTTCTACCTCTTTTATTGTTATCCCTAAATATCCATCAGGCGGGTATTTTAAGGGCAGAGCACTTTAGGGGCTCGCCTTGTCGTCGTAGCTCGCTCCCTGGACCCAAGGAGAGCCCCACGGCTTTCCGTCGTGGCGGCGTCCCACAGAGACTTCGAAAGCCAAGCGGTTTATATAGTCATAAGCGTTCGAAACTCGTGGGCCGCTGGCGCTTGTCATACATCTCCCCATTGTTTAGCGCAAAGGAAACCGCAGGTTCAATTAAGGCAAAATATACGTAATTAACCGGCAGCGCCCGTGTTGATTTAGTTAGGAACACTCGTTCGGTTGGTTTTTAAGATTAAGCGAAAAAGATTGGCGGTGCAACGATGGCACGTGCGGAAGGAAAAGCAAGCGCAAAAAGAACAGAACTCCCGCTGGCGCTATGTCAGGCAGGGGGAGCGCGAGCACTGTGAAGGCGGGAAATTTGAAATACGTTGGACAAGCCTCCGTTAATTCATCAGGAGAAGAATGAAGACAGGGCGGCGAAGAGCGTGATGTGTGGTAGCAGTGAGCGGATAACGGCGCCACAGCCCATTTTGGCGAATCACTGCTCTGCACTTCCGACAGCTTTCGCATTGAGTGGAATGGCTTTCATTTTTTTTAGTTTAAAAGGGCAATGAAGGCGAAATCCAAGTTTGGTTTATTTAAAGAACTTATTTGTCACAATAACGACGATACCGGTTTTATCGCAGGCCCAAAAAAATAATTCGGATATTAAAAAAAGAAAGAGGTGAGGCAGTGGCGACTCCACAGCCAATTTCCGGCGATTTTTCTATGACGTCACAGGATCTTGATTGTGCGATGCCGCCGGTTAAGGGGGACTCACTTGATCACATTCCTATGGCACTTAGGAATCCATGACCCACGGGCTTAAAAAGCATCGTGTTCCATAAAAAAATGCTTTACAAACCCATAGAAATGTTCTTAATGGCCTAGTTTGCTTCTTTTCGAAATACATTACTTCATTTATGAAATAAAAAAATCACCGACAAACACATTATCGTTTATCAAGCTTTCACTAGATGGCGCTAGGTGTCAATGAAGCGAGTGTTTTACGCCTTTATTTTAGTATACAGGGAACGTATCTATAAAATAAGTAAATTAAGCCGTCGTGAACATTTATGCGTAGTTGTAAAACTTTTCGCATTGGCGTCCCATGGTTCTTAAGCCCGTGGCTCATGAAGTGATGAGACCCGTAGGGATGTTAACAGTTGAGTCCCCCTATGTCTGGCCTCAAATATGTGGGTGGTTCTCTTTGTGGTAAGCACTCTAGACATGTATGAGCCCTTCCAAACGGTGCCTGTTATTTGGAAGGGTGTTGGTTATATATGTGTAGTTCGTGTTCATATTTTTTTTGTTATGGCAGAAATGCTACGCCAAAAAGTGACAACGAAAGAAGCGTCTTAAGGAATCGATGAAAAAAAAAAAGAAACTTTCCAAAATTTGATGAGACATGCTTCGCATCCAAAATAAATGCTTTTCGACATATTCTCTATAAATTTGTCGCAAGCATAATTTTGGTGAACAGATTATGAGAAATGCACGCACTTCCCAGCCAAACAGTAGAAATAATGATGGAATATTTTGTCAAAACAAATTGTCACAATTGTTCCAGTAAGGCAAACCTACCCGCACGCACTTGTTGAAGGCATAATTTGCTTGGGTGAACGCAGTTGGAAGATCTAAAGAAATGTCTAAGTAAATGGGATGGGTTTAAACTCAAAGCGAATAACTTTACTACCTTTAAATATGTAAACGAATGTAAAGAGATTGTTAAGCTCTTCAAATACTTAACGAGGCCGAGTTTCGGTGAGAACAGGGCTCACACAACTATTGCTCATTAGAATACTCGACATCTTCCTTATGCGTCCCTTAGACAACCCACACGATGGCCATGCGTATATTTTCTTCGTACGGCCCACACACTACATATTTTCCAACACGTGCAGGCCAAAACTACTTGTGCGAGTTAATTGCGGTAGCCTGGTTTGTAGAAAAAAATGTTCCTGGCTACGATGAAAGACGCCGACGCGGACTGAGACGGTCCATTCCTAATACCCGCGTTGTGAGTTCCTCCAAATTATACGGGCCTCTGCGTGGGCAGCTATTGGATCCTATGTGGGATAGCCCGCGCGGGTTCTCTGGATATTTCTTCTCGCTGAAAGAGAATAAAAAATGAACAGATGGGGAGTTGCATTGACGTACACGAGATTCCATCCCCCAAGACTAGAGAAACTGGCTGTTCCAAGCTTACCAGCCGCGGTAACATTCGCCCGCATTACGTGACCTGCCCAACCCCACTTCTTTCACTTAATTGGAGATAAGATATTTTTTATGCTAGTTTATTCTCTTATCCGTGTCGCTAGGTTCTTATCTCCACGTGTTACGCCTCGTACTTTCTTTTCCATGACTCGCTGTGTCGGTATATGTTTGCTTTTTAAGGCGCTCACTGGGACCTTACGTTTGCGCCCTATATGTCATCACGGGAAGAAAACTTTAAACCATTCCGCTTTAGGGATGAAGGTAGATAACTGCCAAAGATTTCGTAACACTTACCAAACGCAGCCTAGACCATATAAACCTTCAGGAAATTTTCTTTCTGGTGATTTGAATCACCACTGACAATTCGCCCAATGTCGTTATAATCATTCACTTGTAGCATCCAATTCTATATCTTGAGAGGGCGCCCCTTCGCACGTCACTTCAACATTACCTTCGATCCCGTTGTGTTTATTTTTTTGTGCTTATTATTAACGAGAAATTATATGGTTATTAAAATATCCGCCAAAAATGCAGTCGTGCTCATTCCGCTGTTGTCTGGCGTCATTCCTCATCTTCAAGTGAGGGGATGCATCATAAACCCCCTTTTTAGTTAAGACCAAGCCGTATCACCTGCTCTTTCTTCACATGAAAAAGAGTGACAGATTGACAAGGGGTGCAGGTAATTTTTATGCCTACGTCGGCAACGGTGACAACCGGGCCACGAAAAATAGCGCCAGAGGTTGCATTAACAGCTTCGCTCTGAAAAAAAAAATCACGCCATATCCACGGAATGAATGATGATAAGTGGGGTGAAGCTCGAGAGAGGGAGATCATCGGTAACCGTAACTCTCCCGTGAAAGTTCGCCCATTACATCATTAAGAAAGACGTAAGACTGTGCCCATACATTGTACAAATCAACTTTTATTTTGTTCTTTTATTTTGTTCTTGTTCGTTTGTTGTTGTTGTTGTAGGGTTCGTGAGGCTGCAAGCAAGCGCTCGTATCGGCAGGCAAACCCCGATGCAGTGAGAGCTCGCGAGGAGGCTGCAAAACGCATCAAGAAAGCTCAGCCCGAAGCTGCCAGCGCGCGGTTTAAGCGCGACTTTCTAGACGAGATATTTAGGGCGAACTTGTGCCCGAACAAGACGAGAGGAAACGAGCAAAGGTCTTTGCGTCTCGTTCGATCTCCGAGAACGACTGCCTGCGTTCGTGGCGTGGTCTCTTGCGTGATCTCCCCCTCGCAGTGCACGTGCGCTCGCGCCTCCGTTGGCGAACACAGACAAGCTCGCGCTCCCGGTGCCGAGTTTGCGCTGCCGGTTGCAGCCGGTTCTTGCGCGTGCAACGCGGCCCACTTTGCGACATCTCCGAAAGCATGCGGCGGTCACGTACCACGAGACACCAGGGATGGACAGACCCATGACTTAAGGAGCTTCGCCCCTAAAAGGTCTCAAAAGACAGCGCAGGCCTTATCCGAAGGCACGAACCGGCTAGCGCCAATGAAAATACTCGTGGCGCATGTAAACTGACACATCCTCACACTGTACAGGTAAAGAGGAGCGTGAGCGTATATTAGAGCCGGGTTTCATATATTTTTTACCCAAAATGACGTGCGGTACTTCTTTTCTAAAATGGGCTTATTGTAGTCAAGCAGTGGTTGCCGGTTGAAACCGTAAAACCTCAAAAAGCGAACTTTAGGCTTAAGCTCCCGCGCTCCGGTACATACCCGACGTTTGCTGCTGTTAAGCTATCAAGTTTATACATGCCCACAGAATCGCACATTCCCGCAATGGGGCATTGAACGAAGCTTTATAAACAGGAATACTATAAGCTACTGCAGCACGGGTTGCTACGGACCGCGCTGAGGGGAAACACCAAGCAATCAATGAATCAATAAAAGCAATTCAAGTGATGCTTTCAGCCGCTCTCTAGTGTCGTCTGCAGTCCTGCCAAAATGTACTGCAGGAAAGCCAACATTTATCCGACGACGGTGATGAACGTGAGTTAACTGAAGAAACATTAAAACGCTTCCCCTGGTAATAATCGAGCCCCCGGGTGCGTCTTTTCAAACGCTTCGCTGCACAGAGCACCCACGTGACATGCGTGATGTCACTGCGCGCACTATTCTTTTGAGCGCCTGCTAAAAAAAGCCTACCCTTCGGGCTTTGTGGCCTCGATTTAGCGTACTGAGTACTCGCGCTGATGGCTTGGGTTCGAGCTCCAGCAGGTCTATCTGTTAGTTTTTTTCTCATTGCCTAATTTTTTTCTACATTTATTTTTTTCCTAAACTAAAATCTACGCGCTGCTAGTGTTAGTAATGGTGTTTGGTATGTTTTAGGTCGGTGTAGGTTGGGGGCGCGGCCAATGACCACGTTTAATTACCGGTCTACATCGCGCGAACAGACATGTTACGTGTGTGCTCTGTACAGCGAAGCGTTTGGAAATACGCAACCCGGGTCACTCGCGTTATGGAGCCGAAGTCTGTCCGACGGTGCCATTCCGGCACAGTGGAAGCAGTGTGGATTTGGATAGGGGTGCATGGATGGAAAAATTGAGTCAGAAAATGCTCCCATCTGTCTAACGGCGACAATGGTTGTAAAGCCAATCTTCAAATTGACGTTTCCTTAAAAATGATTGGTTGGCTTTTAGCCCTGTTTGTTAATTTTACGCTGGCTTTTAGTCACTAAAAGGACCAATAACATACTTAAAACATGATACGTAATGTTATCATTACTGTGTTTTACTTACAATATTTATATCATATGATTTAATATACAACCTAAATTTTATTGTAAAACCTTTATAGTGCACACGTAACTTGTATAAAAATTCCCCGCATTTCCCCGAGGGGAAGAATGTGAAAGTGCGAATGCACGAGTTGAATTTGCGCGGTTCGGTAATGTTCGCGAAAGAGAGATCACACACACACACACACACACACAACTACAAAGAAAGAAAGATGCATTTATTCACAGACACCTATTTGTGCTGTCGTTGTACTTGATTGCTAGAGCGGATCTCAGCTTTGAAATTTCGTGTCAGTACTCCTTTAAGCAGGTGCATTAGCCCTTCTCACGCCCGATTCTTGGCCAATCCCCCACGTGGGTATGTGCCATGTCAGCGGCCAGGCAGCGCGCGCCCATCTACCCCCGTTGCCAAGGAAGACGAGGAGATTCCTGGCCAATCCCCCACGTGGGTATGTGCTATGTCAGCGGGCCAGGCTGCGCGCGCCCATCTCCACGTGCGCGGACATCGCCGGTGGACGCAGGTTCAGGGTCGCTTAAGAAGTGCATTGCACTTAATATATTATCTTAAAAGCAAGATTAGCCTTACCTCTGTCACCTCTGAGAGCTGCCACAGCCTAGGGGGAGCAGGTCTCGTTCCCCACATTTTTCCTTTTTTTTTCTTCACGAAACGCGGGAAGAAGGGGGGGGGGCGACATCAAATTGGAATTGGTTGAAGGCTAGGGAAAGTCCTGAAATGCCCGTATCAATAAAGCTTTAGAGACAACAATTGCAGTGCAGTAAACCGCCCCCATAAAATTCCACTCGTTTCTGGGCTGGTTGGCTGGTTGTTGGACTTTATTTTGGATAGCTTCGCGTTCCCCCATTGTTGTTGTTTCGAAAAAGGGGTAGTTGATTTTACTTACAGAAAAAGCACAGGGAGGGTCAGCCATAAAACATTTGTGGCCGCACTCCGAATCCTATATGCGTACTCTCAAGCCTAGCAAAGCTTTGCACACACGCAGAGTAACGCATGCCCACAATGGAGGACCCACAATGATGGACAATAGCGCGGACAACGCTTTCTAAGCAGGAATGTAAATTGCTGTTTTCACACGATTTTCTGTGGTTTTTACCGCCAAAGCGTCTGATCAAAGCATTTACAAAACATTTTACGCGCTTCTAATTAACTGGCGCACGAAGTGTGACGGCTCTGACCTTTTCGAAACATTAACATCATATCGAACCCAACCTGGCTCGTAATTATGACGGTTCTGCAATATCAGCTGAAGAATTATGAAGCTAACTTTACCATATCTAACCTCTCATTCCGTTCCTTCGTGGAAATAACGTAGTAGAGGCAAGGTGAATCTTGCTTTTAAGATAATATATTGTACAACCAGTTAAGTGTGTAATAGTTAAGTTTTACAATATAATTTTGGTTTGGTATTATATTGCCATATTGTCGCAGTCCAAGAATGGCAGCAGCCAAACGTGATGGAGAAGGCAAAAGAACATTTACTGAGGCAAACTTGTGCCAACCCGCTTCGGTGGCTCAGTGGCTAAGGTGTTGTGCTACTGAGCACGAGTTCGTGGGTTCGATTCTCGGCTGCGGCGTTCGCTTTTCTGATGGAGGTGAAAAGTAAAAACGCTCGTATATAGGCGCACGTTAAAGATCCACAGGTGGTCAAAACTGATCCGGAGCTCTCCACTACGGCGCGTCTCATCGCCTGCGTTGCGTGGGCGCGTTAAACCCGTACAATCAATCAATCAATCAATCAATCAATCAATCAATCAATCAATCAATCAATCAATCAATCAATCAATCAATCAATCAATCAATCAATCAATCAATCAATCAAACTTGTGCCAGAAAAGTTATGCACAAATGCTTTCGGAGTTGTTAACTAACTGACTGACTGACTGCAACGGCTTACTTGCACGAATGCTTTGCTCTGTGGACAGCCAATGCACTCGCCATTTGTACAAGTGCGGCACGCACACACACAGCTGGCTGGCGCAGCATCTTTTCAAAATGCTACGAGTTGTGCCGCGCCTCCGCCAGATGGCGCCACGGGTCCCGCAACCGAGAGAAGATGCAGTGAAACATCCCCCTCGCGAGGGGCACGATTAAATGCAGAGCATTTCCGGGGGCGCACGACGTTAAGTAGTTTGCGTTACGTTAATGTTGTTGCACTTGTGGCAACTGCTGACGAGAGAGCGCTCGTCAGCAGTAATTTGAATGAGTCAACGATATAAGGCGCGTTCGTAGCGTCCCATTCTGTGTCGGCTTTGTGGCGCAGTGGGTAGAGCACCATGTACATTGCGTTCTGCCCGCAGGGTCGAGGTATCGATACCGGGCGCCGGATAGTATTTTTTTTTTTATATAGTAGGGACAACTAGGGTGCGGACTACGGATGTCAACGCGGGTGAAATCGTGAGTTACTGAAATGCTCTGCATTTAAAAGGGAGAAGTTAGAAGACATGGTCGAATGCCAGGCGCTGCTCTGCCGAATGAGCATTCCCCATCGCATGCGGGTACGCCAGGTCTCCTCCCCGCGTGCTACACTGAGGAACCTTTTGTCGTCGTCTGCGGTTTCGTGACTCCAATCTATAGCAGACGCTCTCGTGACAATATGATATAAATATTGTAAGCAAAACACGGTTGTAATAACATTACGTGCAATATGTGAAGTATGTTGTTGGTTAGTGACTGAAATCTCGCACTTAATAAGATGGCGTTGCGTGCAATCCTTCCAGAAGTACAGAGAAGGAGGAACGTCGAAGCGCGCTAGCGCCAAATTCAAAATGAGCGCTCTCCGGCTTTTCCCTAACACGAAATAGCGAGCTCGCCGGGTAACCGCGAGGGAGCCGCAAGAAAAGGCGCATTCCTTGTCAGGCGGGGAAGGTGCCGACGAGACAGGAGAGTATCGGCATTTGTGGCAGGCGCCGTATATAGCAGCTCCGCGATCCGCGCAGCAGACATTCCGGAGAGCGCTCCGTAGGGGCGCGGGAAGAGGAGACAGAGAAAGATGACGGCGTGACGGCCGCGGCAGCATCGGCGCTCCCGATGGACGTATTCCCCCCAGAGGGCTCGGAAGCAGCTCTCTCTCTTTCTTCCCCGTAGGCCCTCCTTGGCTGTGCGCCACACGGCTGGCGGCGCACAACACGCATTGTGCGGCCTGTTGTGCGGCCTTCGGTTTCGGCTCGGCCACCCGTGCTCTTTGACGGCCGTCGATCGAGCGTTTTGCTTTCCTTTTGTGGTTGCCCTCCGCAGCGCCGGTGGTTGCGCTGTTGCAGCATCTTTCAGATGCGGATTCCGTCTATTGTGCTCCCGCCGCAGCTCGGAAAAATTTGAATGGCGGCGAGCGGTTTGTTAGCGTCGTAAACCATGCGTCTGGAGGGCAAAAGGTAGGCCCGTCGGAGAGTGGGCTGGGGAGCGAGGGCCGTAGGTGACTTGAGGAAAAAAAAAGAAACGTTGCAAAAGTACTGCGTCAAGGTTAACGGTGAAACAAGATTTTGCAGGGCGTTAGACGGAAAGCCGGCATTTTATACGCGACCACGCAGATGGACACACAAATCTGTAATTTTATGCTGTCTTTGTGAGTCTGATTCAGACAATAATGTTTTACAACGTGTTGTGTTGTATTGTATACGTCGACGCAGCGAAAAATCGGCCCGTACGTACGCACACACGTATCCCAAACTCTTCTCGAAAAGCATTCGCCTCTGTGTTTGCGTACTTGCTAAAGCTTCATATTAGAAAGTTATAGCAGAGTGAAGAACTGGCCGTGGTGCGGTTCCCGGTGAGGGACTGGCACCCCTGCGCATGAGCGGAGGAGGCGAAATCGGGCGTCCGCATATGCAGTAACCCCGGTCCCTTAACGGGTACCGTACGGAGACCAGTTCTCCGCTCTTCTATAATTCTCTATTGCTTCTTCCAGTGGTGTATACGTGTGCACGTTTCTGGGAAAAAGGATTTCATCTTAGAACATAATGGAACGCTGAATCCAAGGCACGACGCACCGTCACCACCATCACCGTGGACCTTCTTTGCTAACCAAGGGACATGACTCGCCGCTATTTGATGTAAAGATGTGAAGGGAATCATAGTCACGTTCACAAGAGACAGTACGCCATCATCCCGCTTATGTGACTGATGCACAAGGTGTGCGATCCCGCCCTTCATGAGAAACATTTGATGAAGGGGAGAGAGTGGAGTACAATGACGTGCTATCGTCCATCTTCAGCGGTGGTTTGGGAAGAGCTTGAGCATGTGTGCGTGCAGTGTGCGTGCGTGCGGGTTATTGTGTGTGTGTGTGCGTGCGGGCGTGTGTGCATGTGTCCGTGTGCATGGGTGTTAATGAGTGTCTACATGGGTGTGTGGACATTTATTAACGTGTGGCCTTGTCATTGCTCAAAAACGCTTTCTCCGCCTTTTACGCGTTGTCCGAAAGTGGCTCCTAGTACATCACAACTCCCGCTACTGCTTTGCTGCAGGAATTCAAAGTTGAAGTTTGTTAAGTGAGGGAGGGCCGCTTCGAAGCGAGCAAACTAGCGCCGAAGGGGCCGCAAATGGGTTCCATTAGATCCAGATTCGCACGAACTAAAGAGGCCTCCCTCCATTCTTTTGATCGGACCTCTTAAGCGGGTGACGTGCGCACGTAGGTCATCGCTTTTGGCCGCAGCTCCAGTTTTTCCCTAAAACGGCCGCCCTTATAACGCGGGACGGCGTCCGCTCCGGAACTAGCCAGGGAGGGATTCCCAATCGCCCCTCCTTCGAAGTGGACGAGGGTCGAGGATTTTGACTCACGCGTAATGAACGCTTGATGGGCAATCAGTGCGTGAGCAACCCGCTCGACGGCTTGCCCCCTTAGTACTTCCCCATCTCTCTGACTCCTTTGCTTTTTCAGCCTCTTTTTCTCCGCCTCGAGCCTTCTCTAAGCCGCGCCTTTCCTCCTCTGGTCGTTGCGTTGCGGTACGGCGCATCAGGACCGCGGGCGAAGTGTCCGGGCTCTTCGTTTGTTTCGGGTACCCGCCAAGCCTCGGGTCTCGCACCCCTCCTTTTCTCCACGCCTGACGAGGGGTAGTAACGAGGAAGGAAGCGGGAGCCGCCTGGAGGTTCAGCGGGCTAGCAAAGCGCTGCTGCTGTGCGGCGATGCGTAACGACCGTGTTTTTCCGTCCGTCGCCGTTGCTCGCCCTCCCCCTCCTTTACCCTCTCCTTCCTCCCCCGCCTCACGGCGTCTTAGCCGCCCTGAAAAGGGACGCTTGTTTGCGGCCTCCGAGACAGAAACATGAATCAAGTTGCCGCGTCATTAGGGAGTCAGGGGAACGAGCGACACGAGATGCCCTGATCGCGCAGTGTCGTTTCGCCGCAAGGCGAAGTGAGCCGTGCTGGGGAACAGTGGCAAAGCGCGAGAAGGGGGTCGAAGTTACAGGAAAAAAAGAGAGAGGAGGGAAGGGGCCGATAGATTACAGATGTGCAAAAAAGAGCGATAAGCAGGTTGGTATCAATCAATCAATAAATTATTAATCGAATTCGACCAATCGACTTATTAATCGAATTCGAATTATTCGATCGGCAATCAATAAAATACTACAAAATAAAAGGCTATGAAGGTGTCTATCAAAATGCCTATCAAAGTTACAAATGAAGAAATTAGTTCCAGTCAACACAGAAGAATATTAAATATAATATAAAGTAACTATAGACATTATAATTGCTATGATATTGGTAGAAAAAATCAATAACTGATAACAAAACCTGGTGCCCGAAACGTTTTGAAACAATCAGGACACTGGGCTGAAAGATGTAACAAAAAAAGGATAGACGGAGCCAACCTCATAATATAGTGGGAAAACTCGTCCTCCTGTTTATAAATTATTGTTTTATAACCCACAGTCAGTGACTGCTACTCAGACAGTTTTTAACGCCTCAGTAGGCTTACTACGCACACAGGACCTCAGTACGCACAAAGAGGCTTTGCGGTGGAGTACGGTGGACACTCCGGTGGTCAATCTCCAGTAAAAGTTATCCACAACTACTATATAGTGGTTGCACTCAAAGGTATTGATTGGCTGACCCATGGATTGGATGACGCATGCTCCGTCATGCACCAAGCGTATAAAACACTTCCCGAAAATATCACTGCAGGCGTGCGCTATTATTTGGTCGTGTATAACATTGCTAGGCTAGCAGCTGTGACTGTTCAGTATGCATCGGTTCGGCATAAGGTTTCGCTTTGAGGTTTTACAATGTCAACCGATACCCACAGCTTTATGTAAAATGACTACGATGAGTACTTGTTCTAGAAGTACCCACCACCGCTTGAGGATAGACCTCAAATCGTGACGCTAGGCCTAACATCCAATGTAAAGTCCTTACGTTAGGTTCTTCACGTTGAGCCTTTTGGTGCGCCGAGCAACGTCATACACCTTGTAGTTAGAGCTGTGGGTAAAAGCGTGACGTTACGCCTAACGACGGGCCGTCGCATGCTCGCGTTGCCTCCTCCCTCTGCTACGCATCAGCCTTTGCCCGAGAGAGCCATGGAGTGAAAATAGGGGAGGCTTCATGAAACAGTCTTCACAAAGAAGGCTTCACTAATCAAGCTTCCCGATTTTCCTGTGAAGCCAGCAGAGCCAGGCTAATGATGCTCTCGACCTAGAAAAAAGCTCCAGTAGTGAAAAGTTCCTCAGACGCAACGCAATGCGCTTGTTTCTTTTTTTCTTTTTCGTTTCTTGACAGTGCCTTTCTTACCGCCAGGGAAACATGCGGCCGAAATTACTGATATTTTTAGCTAATCGTATTGCAATTCTTGTGAAACATTTCTTGGAACGTTTTTTTGAATGGCACCGATTCTGTTACTCTGAATGCGTGGAATTATTACTGCTGATGACATCCTGTTCGAAGAGTGCTCACTGGTTTCTAGAGAAAAGGATAAGCATACGCGGGAGGTTATCGAGGCGCTCGAGATTGACCGTCATGATGAAAAATGCATCAGCATGGCATCTGTCGCGCCCTCAGAAAAAGACAAACGGTATCTGGAGCAACGAACGTAGAAGGCGCGGAACGAGATAAGAGTTCTTACGTCATATTTTGTTAGGCCTTCTTATTGGATGTGTCTTGGTTTATATGCCTTTCTTGGCGGAATAAAAATCGGTTGTAGTTCAGCGCTTGCCCTGTCCTCTCTTCCTTGCGTGTCGTCCTAGCGCGCTGTGAACCCCTTCATAATGACATCCTGTTTTCTTTTTTGTTATGTAAAGCCGAATCTCTAGAAAGTGACACTGCCATGAGCTTTGCAACATTACTAAATGCTAATCATAATGTGAAGGCGTGTTGTGACAACTGACCTGACTGTCTATTTCTCTCAAATGAAATCAGAATTCTCTGATCGCTTCTTTATCGTCCTTCGCGCTCCTACTCATTGTGTGGTCTTTGTAGCAACTTGCCCATACGCCGATTCCGGAGAAGGAGAACGTGAACGAAAAATCTGCAGAGAGGAGCATCTGCCGCGAAGTCACATCATTTGTTTTGCTGCCTACAAGAAGGCATAAATCAAGATTCGCCATCGTTAGCTGCAATGTGTCTTCCGGCGAGTGGATTCCGATACGTGGTCATCAGTGAAACGTTGCGGAGACCTGGCGAGCCACTGATTACAGGCGCCGAAGTGGGTCAAGGATGAGTGAAGTATACATTGATAGAACAGTGAGAGGAAATAAATATTAAAGCATTAGAGTAATAAACAGCAGCCTCAGGTGCTGCGGAGCGCGTTAATTTTATTCTGATGCTGGGTTGAAGGTAGAGGGCAAGACTATATGGATCCTTCATTTTTGCCTCTATCTTTTTCGTCCGGCCACTGCCCGATTGCTACGTAAGTCGAGCGGTGACGTCATTGATGATTTCATTTGATAAGACAAGCGGAAAAGGATACCAACTTGTATCTTAGGGATTTATGCCAAAGGGCATACTATCGCAATTACAAAAATCAAACTTTTGCTTTGAGCTAGTAAGTTCACGTTCCTTGTTTTGTCAGGAGGCGATTACTCTGGTATATCTAGCCAAGGCACTGATTTTTTTGGCACTGTTGGTTTGAATACAGCATTAATGCAAAACCATTATGAAACATCGTTGCACCTGTTGGGATTCATAGAGGCTGATGCTGCTTGCTTGCATGCTATTTTATTATTGCAGACTTTGTAGAAGAAGGCTTGCATCACCACAAGTTTACTTTTACCATCAGCGTATCGTGCTAAGCTGTCAGAGGAAGGAACATCACGGCATATGTGAGACGGCCACAAGGCTTATAGAGGCCGCGGGTTCGATTCCCGGCCGCGGCGGCCGCTTTTATGATGCGGGCGAAAAGTGAAAACGCCCGTGTGTATGAGATTTATCGCACGTTAAAGATCCCGAGGTGGTCAAAATTAATCAGGAGCCCTCCACTACGGCGCGCCTCATCGCCTGCGTTGCGTCGGCGCGTTAAGCCCCACAATTAATCGATCACTAGGCTTATAGGACAATGCGGTCACTGACGTCACGGTGACATCACTGTCAACGTCTTTTGTGATGCATCGCCGGTGTAATCGGGGCGCCTCACAACTCGTTCTGTCCTTCTCTCGGGAGCAGCTCGCGATCTCGGGTTCCGACGTCGGCACCAGTCGGTTACTTTATCGCGAATCTATTTTGTATCAGTTTCCTCTCCTTTGAGGATGTGGAGATGAAATGGTTTCTCCTGTAGCACCCGTAAAAATTAATCAATTAAATAAATTAATTAATCAATAGACACGTCCCGTTAGTAACTAATTAATATTTACTTATTGATTGATTTTATTCATTCAATTATGATGCCCATTGCCATTGGGGAATGGGTACGTATTATAGGAAGCGAATAGTTGGGTGGCATCTCCTCGCGGCTTCAGTCATAGATGTCATCTCGGGGGTTTGTGAGGCTGGCCACAGACTGCTTTGCAAAGACCGCTTTTTATCGTGTAGCGGCAGATTTCCCCGAGCAAAAATGGTTCGCTACGGTATAATCGTAGATGAGAATTCTGGTCAGTAGGGGCTTTTCAATGTTCCAGTTCAATTTAGACATTGAAACATGCGCTCTAAAGTCAATAATTATATCGGAAAATTAAAGTAGATTTGTTGCTTAGCCCCTATTCGGACAAGCAACAACGTTTATAGGGGCTAACTATATAGATATTTTAACCAAACGTAAAATCTAAAATACGAAATTGTGTTCATGCAAACTTTCTTTTTTTAAAATTATGGAAGAAATGAAAAAGCACACCCCGCATAAAATACCGCTGCCGCACTACCACTAAAACCGCTAATCGTTGTCAGGGATTTATGGTGCCCTTCTTCGAAGTATCTAGGCGTGGATTTCGGTCTCAGCATACTTCAAATGCACTATGATTGAATAAATATTTTGTGTGATTGTATTTATTTAATAATAATCTTATTAAAATAGAACGCACAACACAGGCACATTACTGCACTACACATAATCTACACGTATTTTATCAGGATCCAGTGCTAACGTTTACTTATTGTTTTCTTACTGGTAAAACCTGACGGAAAGCGACTCGCAGAAGAAAGGGAAACTTTCAGCGAATAAATGAAGCGAACGCGAAAAACTATCGTCTGCAATTGCCCGTTTAATGTTTGCAGACTTTCAGTTTGATAGCGCCGCTGTGAAGCTTATTCTTTCCCGCAGTAATGGCGAGGTAAATTTAGAGACTCAACGAACAGGAAAAAAAGCGGGAGAGGAGGAAGAGGCAATTACGGCGTAAAAACGAGTAGAACAAAGCCCTTTTCCTCCCGACTCCCTTTACCCCCTGTCGCTTAAGCAATGCGGGAAGGGGTTTAGCGCGACGTAGTCCGCCGTTTATTGCGAAGGCGAGCGCTCGCGGACAGCGAAGAGGAAACAGGCCCTGTGCGAACCCCTCGGAAGAATTACAGCGTTCGTCCGCGGCGGGCAATCGTCCGGAGCTTCTATCTCTTCCCAGAGTCTTACGGTCGGTCACGCTGTGTGTACTGTATATGGCGCCCCGACTGTAGCTTTTCTGGGGCGACAGAAACACCGCGGGAGCAGACAATTTTTGTTCTACAGAGATAAGGGCGCGCGAGCCTCGGTGCAGTTCGTCTGCTCCGCGGAGTCGTCTGCGCGCAGCGGGAGAAACGTTTGGACCGGGATCTAGGACGGGGCTTTCGGAAAGCGATTTCGTCTGCTAGCTTCCTCCCAGCGCTTCCTGGCGCTTTCTCTTTTCACCTTCAAGCTTATTTGTTGTTAATTTCTTTCATGTAGTCTGCTTGTTTTTATAAGAAAGAGAGAGAAGAAAATAGGAGATAAAATGACCTCGACGCACGTCCCGTTAGTCGCTAGCAACGACGGCCTGGCAGTATACGTCTTCACGGAGAACAATTGCTTCGCGCCCAGCGGGGCTTTCGTTCTTTCGGACGTGCCTATTCAAGCACAAAGACGCATAGGCTACTGACACACACACAGACAGAGGGACTGTAACCCCGGTGAATCCACAGGCACGAAGACCAACAGCTCCGAGATAGAAGCAAAGCCTACTCACGGCGTCATCGCTCGAAGACAATTTTACAAATGAGAGCGGCCTCGATAAAAAAGTTACGCAATTCGGAGATCAGCGCAAGATTAAAGGTAACCGCGTCGCGGAAGAAAAGGCGGCCGTGCTAAGGTGTGCGGCTTTCTTATCAAGAAGGCGTTGCAGGGGCGCGCGAGGACATGCTCAGGCGACGGAAGTTTTATTCGTTCTCTTTCGACCTTGTCTCACTTTTCAATAGGGGTGCTCTTCGCCATACACGGTTTGTTTCCTTCCGTTGCGAGGTCGTAAAAGCTGTTGCCCGTTGTTATTGCGGCGCAATAACGGTGCGAAAGTGCGCAGCCCGGCAGACAATAGCCGTGGGCTTACAGGCTAGTTTGCTTATCTACTTCGCTTGTTTTTTTTTTTTTTTGCCGGCGCAGCATATGTGATTATACAGCCCACCTCTGCAGTGCAGTAAGCGGGAGATTTCGCGTGTTACAGCTGTTCCGGCCGCGGAATGTTCCCAACATGTTTTTGTACTCTCATAAATGTCAGGAATTACGTGTTCGGGATGTATGTCCCCATTTTATTATTGTTCTTAGTCTTTCTTTGTGAATAATGAAAATTGGTTGTTTAGGCAAAAAAATGCAGCACTCCCGTGTGGGTGGGCGTTGTTTTAAATGGTCACGGTGACCGGATTGTTCGCTGCGATCACCAGGTGTCCAGTAATATGCATTGCAATACTGGCTATATTTTATACTGGGTTATTACTTAATAGCGCGCACTTCTCTGGAGCTCTGGGTGCCTGGAATGTATATCTTTACCGTTTTTATTTATATCTGTTTAGGTCGAGCAGAGACTGTGCATACAACTCCCAAGTCACGATGGCACTGTCTAAATAGACCATAAATACAAAAGACAAAATTAAGAGCCCTTCCACTCTGAGGAGATCTAAGCCAGTGAAGCTGTAGTGATGATGGCTTTCGCTATGGTGTTGTTTTGCTGCAGTGAAATTACATATTATCGTCGTTACATATTATCTTCACGCCCGCGTTCCAAGCGCGTAAGTTGCTGCTCATCCGGGAGGAACTGCCAGCTACTCGATGAGGTGGAACTTGAGGTGGCAGCGGCGCCAGCTGCATGCTCTGCGGCAGCGGCTTTCCGTTGGTTTGTCGCCCATTCGTGCTTCTGTGCGCGCCGACGCCCCTTCAATTCCCGCTCTTACTCCGAGCGAACGACACCCATCTGTACCATAGCGAGTTAAAGGTCGCCAGAATGGAGGGGCTCTGCGTGATTTGCTCATCGCATCAGATACGCCTTCTGGTTATTCTTTGCTTCTGTGACTTTCTTTTTAAAGTGGCTGTAAAATGCGTTCATTGCTGCAACTGAAGGAAAGCCAGCCAATAGCCGCTATAGCTCTGTAATGACGTAATTCAAGAAGTCGAAGAATGCGAAGACCACAAAACAGAGAAAAATCTTCTGAGCAAGTTGCTAAGTCATCCGATAACAGTGATGTTTGGCTGGAGTACTTTGCGACCCCCTAATCAAGGTACTGGATGTGTTGGTTCCCTTTGTTGTGCCACCATTTGAGATTTAAGAAAAAAAAAGTTGAAAAAAGTGGTGCAGGGTCTCTTGTGGGTCTAGAATGTCCAGGGCCAGGTTCACACAGGTCAGCTGGTCCGTCAGCTGGTCCGAGGCTAGCCAAGCCCGGCATGTTAAAGGAGGAGGGTGTGGAAAATGTGGGGACTGAATCGCAACGGGGCAGGAGAAAATGCAATGTTCTAAGTTATCGTATGGTTCGAGGCAGTTGGGGCATGCGGAGCTATCAACTTTGCCAAGATGCGAAAACATCTCCCCTATTGCCTGCCACAGGTGTTTAGGTTGAAGTCGCTAGTCACACGAGAGAGAGTACGAGAGAGACAGAAAGAGCTGAAAGATGGCGCCGGTACATTGGAGAAATTAACTTTCTGCCTTCTTAAAAATATCCAAAATGTGCAGGTGGTGTTGCAGAAACTGTTCTTCTTTAGCGATACCTAGAATCGCCCATTCTTAGTTTGTAAACGCGCTACAGCCTCTTTCACGTCATGTTGATCATGGTTTACGAACGTTTTGAGGGAGGTGAGAACTGAAGGAATAAAAAGAGCTGCGCCGTTCGACTGGCTTATTTTAACGTACGCACAGAAAGACGGCAGATGACGAAAGAAAAGAGTCGTGAATGTTCAGAATTACCTGGCCTTACAGCTTGTAAATTACAATAAATTATAATATCATTATCGTAAATTATAACCTTATCATCATAGTTTGCAAGCAAATCTGATTATCTGAAATTGTCTGCCTCGCCCGAAACCCTGTTTTCATGCCTTCGCCGCAGCAGGGGTGTAGATGCTGTGAAGCACGCTTTAAAGGTGAGCAAGGATCGGAGATGAAGTCTGGAACATGCATGACCGTCCGGCATGTTTCCTACTACAGCGCCAAAGATGTAACAGAAGAAGATTGCAGAATGAACGCGAACACATTAAGTTATTCGGGCGCGTACAAACCAGAGGCGCGATCTCGTCTCAAACAAAATTGCGAGCAGGTCTTGTAAGATTTTTCGCTCGTGGGATTAAGCAGAATTTTACGCAAAGCTGCGCGCCAATTCATCAGGGATGTAAAAATTAAGGCTGCTTTGTGGACCTGTTTAGTGGTGGCAGTGGAGTGCTCCATGCATCTCCGATGTGCCTGCTTCAGTGCTCTCGTCGCTGCCCTAGAAGCTCTGTCGCCTTACGCGGCGCGTTCCATGCAAGGTACACATACCCCGTGTTCCGTTGGAGCTCGGCGGCTTGTTAGGGGCCGTGTTGCTTCGCCGCGTGGTACTCAGAGTGGGGCATGTAATTACTTAAAGCCTCGTCGTTTCATTAACTCTTCTTTTGGTTGGCGTTGTTTTCGCCCCCCTTTCCGCTAACGAGAAATCGATGCCGGCACCAGGCTTTACTGCCGGGGCGTGCGGGAATGCAGCATTGGACTGCGGGATAGTTGAATGATCCGGAAAGTTCTTAAGTCTCATGCTTCCTGGATTGTCGTTATCCATACAACCTCTTGTTTATTTACTTTTGTCTGAGCGATCTCCGAGGCGTAATTAGGGGGGAGAAATGACAGGAGAGAATTCAAAGTAAATGTATACCGTGACGGGAACGAGGGTTGTCTTTTTTCCAGTCACGTACGCGTATGCGGCTGGCACAGGGTCAGTGCGTTTGATCAGAAACAGCATTGGTTCAACCACGACGCATTCATGACCTGAATGCGTGGTGGCATCTGTAATCCCAGTAGGAATGATGTGCGTGCCAAGCCTTGTTCTTCTGCCGGTGGCCATACTGCGGGGGAAAAGCATTGCTTGCTTGCTTGCTTGCTTGCTTGCTTGCTTGCTTGCTTGCTTGCTTGCTTGCTTGATTGATTGATTGATTGATTGATTGATTGATTGATTGATTGATTGATTGATTGATTGATTGATTGATTGATTGATTGATTGATTGATTGATTGATTGATTGATTAAAAGGGTTTACTGAGCAATAGGTAGGAATCACTAAGGGGGAAAGGGGTATAAGGGAATATAATGAAAAAAAAGTTCATGTTAGTCATTGCACAGTCATATTCAGTTCTTGCGTAGCCGTGTTTTTGAGTTATTGAAATGCAGACGGAATGGTCCAATAACTGATGTACAGTTTGTGCATACCAACCTAAAAAGCTCTGCCTAATTACGCGCTGTGCAAGCGATCGCATATCCGATGGCCTGCATTGTACAGCCTCCAAAATTTTAAATAATATAGCGGGACTGACGACCGACCGGCTTGTTAGCGCCTTATCACGGTGTTCAGCAGCGAAATAGGCGAGAGTACGCGGCCGCGCATAAGGCTATCTGCTGCATGAGTGTCGTCTGCTACGCTGTTGCCTTGAGAGGGACACACCCCTCGCCACTGCACCTGAATGACTTTGTGCCCTACGCTGCTTAGCTACCTTTGGCGGTAGCGAAACCGCCTTGCAAGTTAAGAAAATAAGTGGGTGTGTTGCCCTGAGAAGAACTGCGGAGCAGACGACGTTACCACAACAGATAGTTAAGCGCGTGCGCGTACCATCGCCTATTTTGCTGGTGAACACCGTGATAAGGCACTGACATGCATATCGGTCGTCTCTCCCGCTATATTACTACAAATTTTGGAGCCTGTACATTATTTAGGACGGCAAGGGAAACGAAAAGTTGATTTTAACCCCTTGCAAAGTGAGGGCATGTTCATAGAAAAAGTAGAGGCTAGAGTCAGGGTTCGATTAACAAAAGCAATATTTGAAGAAAAACGTCACAAAGTGGCTGAGTCAATTTATGAATGATATGTGGAGTATAGGCATCGTTGGCGCAAACTTTATTAGCAAAGAGTTCTCGTGGCGTACTCGAATTTACAGAAGAAGCAAAATCCTAATGGTTAAGTATCAATCAGCCGTTTTCTGTTTATGACCATGTATTCCCAATGTGGCTGGGGCGGAATGAGTTATTGGGTTTTCAAACTTGAGCTTGGGCGTCTTTACTGCTTGTTGGTTTCTGATTTCCCGTGGTTGGCATGCAGCCGAATGGACGTTAGCCGGCAACGCGCTACGTAAAACCATATATTAATATGCCTAAAGCCTCACGTTTTCTTCTTAAAAAAACGTATTTTTGTATATTACTTACGAAAGATTTTTATTTGAAACGTGCCGATAGCAGTGCATTTATTTCTTGTTTTTTTTATTTGTTGTTTTTTTCTACCTGAAAAAAAATTATGGTTGTGTTGTTATCGGCGACATTCTGTTTTGATGGCCTTGCCTTGAAATACTGCAGCGCAAGCCGACCGTGCCTTTACCCTTCTGTGCTGGCCACATTAATCTAACAGAAGAGGATAGATCTTGCACAACATATGCCGGTAATTGCTTTTTCCGAAGGACAAAATCGAATATACTTTTATTCTTTCCCTGAAGTGTGTTTTCAACGATTATATATAGTTGCATCGCATGAGGCAAAATCCAATTGCTGGCGGTGGTACCTTATGCGCTAACAGAAATGTCATTTTATATTTAATTAAAATTCACACGGGAACACTGCGCGTCATGAGATCGATGCGCAATGCGAGGAATTTCGCATCGTTTGTTGGTTGCTGTCTTTATGACTCACAGGAAACTTTCCAACACTTTTTATTCGAGATCAGAGAAACCCAACTGTTTTGTGACTTATTTTGAAGGATTCTTGCTTCAGCGCGAGTGGAACATAAATGCAAATTGAAGAAACTCGCGTGACCAGTTTGCGGCTTTTGTTCTCTACGCCGGGTCACTTTGAAGCAAGCTTAGTGTTTAAGGTATGCCTTTGAAGCAGCGTTACTGCTCGATGTTTCTAAAATAAGGCTTTTTAATGTACCATAGCTCTAGCCGTGCCGAGCAATGGTGTTCTTTGGACGAAGACTTCATAATGCACTGAAAACAGCAACAATACTCGTCCTCCACGATCGTACGATATAAGCGGAAGAGTTGACGTAATACGATGCCAAGAAGATGACCCTTTCCGAGACTTTCTGGCTGACTGGACGTATTTGCGACGTTGCCAGAGACGAAAAGGACGAAAACGTCGAACCGGCGCACTTAACAGGCACTGATGAATATTATCTGACATGACTAGGCGAAAACTGTGTGAATTATAAAAAAAAAATGAACTGTCCGGATCAAAGTGCTTTTTTAGGGGGGAAGCACCTTAGGGGCTCGGGATGTCGGCGTCTCCTGTCGTCGACTCCTGTAGTCACGGTACGAAAACACCGAGACACTCGTTTTCCAACGCCTCGCGCTAGAACATAACACATACTAAAAAAAAGTGTATCACGGATAAAACCGTTTCGAAACAAACTAACATGATTTAAAGATTTATTGAGCGCTCCCTGTCTGCTTCAGCAATCGTCAGGCGGAAGCAGAAGCTGTTTGTCGAGGGGTTGTAATTTGTGTTACACTCAAATACCTGCCGCCTTTCGACGCCAGGCTTGATCGGGTCGGGTGGTCAATCGAAGCAAGAAAAGGCATACTTACCTTGTGCCGCGGCCTCGTTTGATCCCCGAGGACGAGACCCCAGGGCAAAGCGGGGGCATTGCACAGCGCTCGCGTTGACCCCTGCCACTACCCCTAACTGGTGGAGATAGGGCATGCAAATTGCTTAGATCCGGTTCAACGCAAGAGAGGGCGCCACCGCCTCGGCAAGCGCGCGATTGCTCCTCCCACCGGCGCTTCTCCGGTACCCGGTCAGCGCGCGCCGTGTGGCGAGAGACTTACAATTTTTTATAGACTTAGACACTGCATTCTTCGCCCCTCACCGAGTTTAACTTTAGTGGCGATGACGCTTTTTTTTACTATAATAATGGGTCTGCCTAGTGAGTAGCAGCAAGTCCTTGCGTGCCCAGAACGTCGGTCACCGCTATGAAAACGCCCTTGATGACACCTTTCAAAAGCACTTCGCTCTCGCTTGCTGTCGTATCATCTCTGGCGTTCTTTCGCAGAAAGGACTGAAGCCATGATTCCGGTTCTCGTCCCCGTAACAATGTTATAGCCCAATAGTACTTCTAATGCCGACCCTTCTTGAACAGCGCACTTATGTTTTGCTGCTATTTTCGTTTTTGAACAATTTCTTAATAAAGTTTTTGTAGTACGGAAGTGTGCAGATTTTTCTTTCTTCTTTTTTGTCATCGTTGCCTGGTAATGCGCACAGCGCTATAGAAACACCAACGTCGTGTATAAAATAACAAGAGCTAAAATGAAAAAAAAAAAGAAAAGCTCGAGACCGGCTAAGACTCGAGGGAACACTTTAATTGCGTGGTTTTATGGTCCAGTGGCCGGTTTATAGCGGGAAACGAAGAAGAAAGGGTCCCAAAACACGCGTTTGAGTTAGTTTGCTGATTCTCTCCTAATATATTTTCTTTCGTCCCGGCTTGCACCGTGAAATTCAGTTAGCAGTTGTGCCCGTGTAAGTTTCGTACCACCAAGGAAAATTGAGAGACGATGCAAGTGTAGAGCTTTTCCCGTGCGCCTGCTGATAAGCATGCGTGACACAATTTTCTCAAAAACATCTCTATGTAACTTTGCGTCATGTCTCCCAAACAGTGTTGTTACGAAGAAAAAGTGTTTTTCAGTCCCCTGAAAGGGCTTCTTGCTTGCAGTGATATTAAACCGCCAGCGTTCGAGAAAAAGCTTGGGGGAAATGATTTGCTGAGGCACCACGGAAGTCAAGTGTCTAAACAAGTGTACAATACAGGGAACGCACTACGTACTACCCGTTACAACGACGTCATGATTGAAGTAGTTTGCTTACGCGCCAAGCATTGGCCGTTTGTTTTCATTTTGTTTTCCTGTGGTTGAGTTTCATATCCGTGCGATTGGATAGAAAAGTACAGATGAAAATAATCTGAAAGAAGGTGCTGCTGCACCAACTACAAAATATCATTCCATAATACATGTCTAATATTCAACTGCGGCTGTTTGATAATGTGTGGATATGTGACTTTTTTATTAGGCTTAAAGGTGAACACACGGGATTCGAAGTGCGCGCACACATTTGTTGTGGTGATCATTTCAGTGTTTACCGTTTAAGGAATTGATTTATTGGTTGATTGATTGATTGATTCGTATACTGCTTGGCGTGTGCCTCAGGATGTAACGCGTGCTGCAGTTGCATACAGTCCTTCTTATGAAGAAGCGGTGTCCAGTACACCACTGCGGGAGCGGGCGAGTGCGGCGTTATGTATCAATTTACGAGGGTTACAGCAGAAACTGTATCGTATGCGCCGGAGCTTAGACCCAAAGTTTTGCTTTGAGGCCTTACCACGTGATCCGGTACGTTAAGGTTGAGGTACAATAAGTAGCTTTTAATGGGGACCCTCTGATGGCGTTTTGGAATACAGTTATCAAAAAAGAAGCCACGTACGTGGCTAAGCTTACGAGGCGCAGGCGAAACAACTGCATTAGATCTTCCAGACAAGCTTTATGGCGGCGTAACTTTTGTGAGCTTCTCCGGGTCGTGGCCAGCGTACTAACAGGAAGAAAGGGAAATAGACGCATTTACTCAATCCATGATTTTCCGGAGGGTTAGGAAGTTTTTGAGGTTTAGAAAGCCTGTCCAGCTAGTTTAGAAATGAGAGAACTTACGAGGAACTAGGACACTTTTCGGGAAATAAAAACTACTCGTCAATAATAATTATAATATGGGAATGATTTATTTTACTTAGGCACCCATGGAGCATCTTTGGCGCAGGTAGAAATGCAGAATGAACTTCTGCCAACTGTTGTGACGTTGGTACGTAAGATAACGACAATAACGGTACAATCTAGCTTGCCCTTGAGAACGGAAAAAAGGAATAGAATCCTTAAGTACCACCCTGAGACTGCGATTTACAGCAAGAGGTACGAAATAGATACATGAATACGCTCGGTGTCCTAATTTTGTTTCATTTAGCTTGAGAGTAATAGAGACAGGCATATGTTATTTGCTGAGTCCGTAGGGCGCGTATAACGGTTGTTAGATAGGTACCGAAAATGCCCTTCAGCCGCGACTATTGTCGTGAGTCTCGTGCTCCGTGAAGCAATTGCGCCAAGTGTTTCGTGTCTGCGCCACACGTTATGGCTCCCGCGAAGGTTACCCATGCCAATAAAAACACAACGACCTTCATGAATAATGGCTCTACTTGCGTTCGCGTATTGTCGGGACCCCGGTGTCGCGACTAAAAAGAGATACAACGCGAATGGTCCAAAAGCCCGTGTTTTGGTGTAAGCACAAAGGACGTACACACAAAGGCAGCGTTGGAACCAAAGAAAGCTCCTCTCGATACTCTCACCTTTAATACGTGGGCAGACCCCAGGTCATGCCCTTCGTACCGTTTTTCATCGAAACGTCTTATCTTTCTCCGTCTTCCTACTCTGACGTCTCTTGGTTTCGGTTACCATCACGGACGCCTAGACCCCAATGCCCTTACGCTAATGACATGTCCTTCGGAGGCTGCCGGTCATCTAGAAGGTGAAGACGGGATGCTGTGGGCGAACCAGTCGGTGCACGCAGAGGAGGGGAGCCAGCGGCTCTGCGCGCATCCGGCATTGTGCCCAAGCAACGGCCCCCAGGAAACAATGGGCGGCGGGGGACATCACGTGCGGTGGACGTGACAGCGCCCTGGGCTCCAGGGATCAGCGCCCTCGTTGGCTCGCAGCCTGGCGAAATAGTCAGGGAGGGGAGTGTGAGAGTGGGTCAGAGTGCGCTGAAAGAAAGGGAAAGTCACCAACCAATGGGTGGCATGTGCGAAGAAGCCAAATGAACGACTCCCAGCCGTGAGAAAGAGGCGGGGGCGAGCATTCCACCCTGCAGGAGTTGGGGAGCTGACACACTTCGGATTTTCGGTAATAGGCCAATGCCTTGCTCCGTAGGACGCCTCGGGCCTATACTAGCTTACCCGGAAGGCAACGTAGCATTGCGGAAAGCTCCAATCCTTCAGGGAAGCAATACGAAGCAAATAAAGAGGAAGGGGGAATGTTGAAAGCCTGAAACATGAGAGTTCCCGTTTTTTTGACTTGCAATACCTGTGGTAGCAATTTCCAGTAATTTTTTTCAGCTTGTATGCACATTTTTTTAGTCTTTCGGTCTTGGGTGATTTGTTTTCGTCGTAATTTTATAGTTTTTTGCGCTTTGCCGACGTGTTGTGTAGTGAAAGATTTTGTGTGAAACAGGCCTGACGAGGAACTATTATAACGGTATAGTACTTTTCGTAAACTTTCAACACACCGCAGGTTATCTTCTCCTGCCTAAGGGTATGCTCGCGACAGAGCACGCTTTACAGGCCACACACGCAAGAAAGTGTGGTTTCTGGAGGCGTAGCTTGTTTATAGTTACAGCTCAAGTTCAGAATTGCTGGAAATGGGGTAATATAACTAAACGAAAAAAAATGCTAAGAAATGAAGAAAGGGTACACACTGATCGCCGATGAAATCATGGTCCACTATTTGATAAACACTATTTCATCGTAGTATGGTACTAGTAATTCCCTCGGCAAATCGCAGTTAACGTTCATGCCCTCCTTACTAACGTCATTTACTCGGTTGCCTTGAGATGAGGAGTCACAACACACCCCTTTGAGCAGGGGCAGTGCTGTTTCACCGTTATATTCCTAGCGTGAGGAGTAACGCATAAAGGAAGAAGAAATTTCGATTGGCGACATCAACGATGATAACGACAACGGACACACATGACCTTCTCTAAAGCGACTCCGACAGGTTCACTGTAAGACGCGCCAACTCGGTCAATACACGACGAGACCTGTAGTAAGTCGAAGAATATCGTCAGGGAAGATCACAGCATAATAAAAACCGCTTAAACGCAAATGTTCACACTTTGTAATCAATGATGTAAGAGGCTTGTGGAGATCGGTTTGAAGTCCGCCACTACTTGCCTTGCATCGTGAAAAAGTGTCTTTTCGTGTCGCCCTGAACCCGCACTGGGACGCTTCGCGTTAATCTGATTCGTTCAAAAGTGTACTGTCATCGCACTGCTCTTACGCGGGGAAATAAATAACATCTAAAAAGAGAGCTGTGTCACCGGAGCGCCAGCTAACAGAACTAGGCAAACAATATCAACGCCCACGAATTTGCATGCACCTCTTATAGCTGAACTAAGCATAATCTGCCCGGCAAGTTTTCTTGTCGCCATAATGAGCCTGTCACTGCCGTATGTGCTTTACTGTATTCACAGCACCGTAATCTGTTGATACAGGTCGGGTTGGTTTTGCCGTATGTTATACTTAAAAAAAAACATGGGCACAAAGAGCAGAGTGGGCTCTTGCACATGGTCGAAACTGTGAAATGTGTGCCATTGAGAATACACTTCATATTAACACGAAAATTGTGCTTATTAAGTTGAGTCATTATGCGCTATATTTATCACTACAAATACAGTACAGAAGATACAAATAGATCAATACAGGCGTGGTTGGTGTGAACTGCAAATTGTGATAGTGGACTGTTCGCGTTGGTAGTTTGGTACTATTGATAGTTTTCGAAACAAAATCTACTTACGCTCCAGTTAAAATCCTTACGCGATTTTTTTACCTTGTGGTAATTTAAACAAAGTAATTCAATGTTTCTGGGTTTAAGCATCCGTCTCGTTTTGATGGTTCTTGTTACTGTAGGTACCTGAAATGGTGTTTTTGGACGGTCAGTTTTGATGAATCTATGACTAAAAATTCAATTAATACTCAATTTCTCAATAGTTCAATTACTATTTTTTTAATTACTATTTTCCCAAAAAATGATGATAAGCAAAATAAGCATAACTGGATGAGTAACTTTGATTTTCTCGAATCTTTTCTCTGGATGAGGTCGTTTACGCGATCACGCTAAGTGCAAAACAGAAAAAGCTAGGGGCAAGTTTCTTTCAGGCGTATGGAAATGCATGTCCTCGGATAACGGACGAGGGCATGTTAGTTTAGAATCCGTGAAGTGCGGCCTGTCGGCTACGGACACACAAGTACGAACAGAACTTTCCTGAAGGCATGCGAACATCAGCACGTCAGTAAATTTCGTTTTGCGTGAGGGTAGACTTTGCTGTAAAGTTGACTCCGGCCGAAAAAATGATCAAATAGCTGGCAAATATCACACCAAGAATAACAAAAAAAATGTAATTATAGTAGAAAAGCCACATAAAAATAATAGAAAACCCACATTCCAACCATCTTTGAGGTATTCGCTACAGAAAAAAAAAAAAAAAACTTGGTGGAGGTCGTTTCGAGGAGGAAAGGTTCGGACGTTTCTTGTCTTGACAGCGCATTGGTCGCGAAGCTTATGTTTTGTAGCTTCGTCCAAAATGAACGCAAACAAAGCAAGGTGCGCCTGGCCAGAGCGTGTAAGTTCCCCAATGCTACCGACCCTCGCCACCAGCACTGCTGAGCGCGATTATAGACCGAGACGTCGGGTTCCTTTTCCCCATTAATCGGGACCAACATTGCCAGGCCGCTGGTTCTTCTTCGGCTGTTGCTGCCTCTACTTCTGGTGTCGTCCTTGCTGCCTGTACACCCGGGCTGCAGCGCGACAGAGAAAACGACAGGAGCATTGCGGGGAAGACGCCAGCTGGCCCCTGAAGGCCGCACGAACCGAACCAACCTCGGCGAGCTCTGGTGCTGTACGCCGCCGTCGCATTCTTCGCTGGACAGCTGTCGCAGACCGACGACAGCGTGCGGCTGCACAGCTCGCCTTTGCGCCTCGACGCGTCGTTTTCTCCTGTCAGTTACTTCCCTTCTTCCCGGGTATTAGCTTCCCCCATTCTCCGTCCGCCCGTTTCTCTTAGCCTTACGTTGCTCGGGCTTGTATTTGTTGAGAAATACACGAAGCTGCAACGTCCTTTCTTAGTTCGGCTGGTTCTCACGATGCGTGTCTATAACGGAAGACAATTTTGCTTGTGACATCTGTGCTGCTATTGCTGTCGGGTTGCCATAACCCGTGAAGCCGCGGCTGTTACATTTTGAACAGCGACTTGTGTTTGCCTGTCGGAGCGCGGAAGTTGGCGCCATGAAGTATTCATTGGGCGTGTCAGTGAGAATGAAGCCTTTTGTACGCCGTACCCTTTAACTCCACGTTTTTGCGACGATGTAAGGACGATGGTGCGATGGGTTGTCAAGAAAAAAGGGCGACCAAGGGGGTCAGTGGCCTGGAAAAAAATACTTTTACTTTTTACTTTTTACAAACAGCCGGACAAGTGTTAGGGAAATGAATATGTCTAGGTCATTTTTTTCACTTGTGTCAGAAGAAACCAGACAATTGCTTCGTTCCTTATCAGCTCGAAATCGTAGTATAAGTGTCCGAAATACTGTTGTAATGATAGCTGCAACAATTATTCCCAAAATCTTGTCCACAATGCAAAAAAATGTCATGGGTAATATATTTGGAGATACTTTTGAACATGCGAATGCGTCGTTATGTGTTCTGCATTTACATTTTTTTTTGATGCCACGTAAGGCAGTCTAATGGAGAAGGGTAGCTTCTGGCGCCTATGGTCGGTTAGCATGCATCTATTAAGAGCATGTAACGATCGTCACTGGTAGTTCTCTTCCTTGTCATATTGTCGTATTGTCTCCGTGAGGGCGAATTACTGGTTGTCCGGTATCTCAATGGGTGCGTCGCTTTCAGCATTGAAGGCTACATTGAGGCAATAAGATTGCACCGACACTGCATCAAGATTCCAAAAATAAAATTTCCGATAAGATTCACTGCAGTGACCAACTTGCGACCGCATTATTTGTTCTCTTCACGCAAAATTATTAAAACAAAGCTTTAGTGTCTTCACTGATGCCGTTTTACGCCAATACGCACTGCAGGAAAGCCAACTTTCTCTGACGATAATGATGGATGATCGCGGGCGAAGTAAAAAAAAAAAAAAGAACGGTTGCCGCGGCCGAACTCAAACGTGGGTCTCTCACGTTATGAAGCCGGCGTCTATCCGATTTCTCCATTTCGACATGGTCGAAGCGAATGTCCAGCAGCAGGTACCGATTGGCACCGCACACCCCAAACCGAAAAGTTAGGCCTACGGTGTGCACACCTGAGAGCTGCTGTGGGTATTCTAGAAAAAGTGGTACGTACCTCCAGAGTAGCATATACACACACACAGCGTGGGATTGGCCAACCGAAAAATCCACCAAGAGAAAGGCTCTCGTTCAACCATCGTCGTCATTAGACGGATGGGGTGCATTATTTTATTTCGGTCACATGTGGCGTCCGCAGAAGTTCGCGACAACCATTGGCTTAGAAAGGCAAATTGTGGTTACGGTAATGGTGCACAGTGAATTAGTGCCTGCTTAGTGCCACATTCAATTATCAAAAGAGAAACGAATGGTTTCGTGAAGTAACGGGTTTCTTACGCCAGGACACTAATGAAAGCGTAAAAGAACCGAGATTTCAGTTCGAATAGTCTAGAATTCCGATATAAAGAAGCGTAATTACCGAGCTGTCTATGAATTGTTCGAAATCAGAGTTCATGACGCCACGTATGACGTCTACGTCTAAGCGCATATTTGTAATTATTTAGTCTCGGATGACCGCATCGTAGAACCACACTGGAGGGCGGTATTACAACCAGTTTGCGCGCTTTATTGCAATGTTCTGTATAGGTTGTATTCACTGGCGAGGCACACATGCAAGCAACCATGTGAGTGCGCCGTCACTGGTTACGTCGGGCTCCGCGGGATGGCGGTACTTGTCCATGCTACGCCCATGATGTACGTCGGACCTTCCAAACTCTCCCCCACCGGACGCAAAGTAATGCCTCGATTCTAATGTGATGGCGATTAATAGCACCTCGGTTGACACCACGTTGAGAATCGGGTTGAAACAGAGCAGGCGACGCACGCCGGTGTTTTTTTTTTTTCTGCGGCGTGCGGGCGCAGCGGCACAAGCGGCGCCATGTCCGTGGCCGTTTCCACTGTTGCCAAGCGAAGAAATAGACAGCTGAACTTTTCAGTGAATACCATCTATAGCAAGCTGTATATACGGCACGGCCACTTCTCCCTTTAGCTGAAAATAGTGGGGGCAGCTCGGACACCGCTGCCACCGCGTACACCATTCAACGTCCTTTCGGGCTCCACTGCCGAACCCGCACTTACCCGCCGTAACGGTGGAGCAGTAAGGCGATGTTTCTTGGGGGAGCCTGAACCGATCGACATTTCACGCGCAGCCAGCTTGCCGAGACAGCTGCACACACGCAGCTGAAGGGAAGGGGACAACGTGTCGTGGTGCCGCTTCACCTACCAGCCAAGAAAGCCCCGAAACGTTTATCCCTTATTCGCGGGCACACTTCTTTACTTGAATAGCCTTGTTGCTTCAAATCCAAGCCTCCTGCAGACACTTCTGTTTCTTTCCGTGTGTTGCTTTTAGAAATAAGCCGGCGGAAGGCCGTGCTCACGGCATTCTTCTCAAGGGGGCGTTGGGTGGAGCCGTCGCCCCATGGTCGTCCGGTCCCCGAAAGCCGATGGCCGGCCGACGCAATATTTCCACCGGACCGTGGACCATGCGACTCGTTTATTTTTCATACACCGGCCGCCCAGTCTTGGCAGCCGCATGCGGAATTTTCTCTTTGCCATTTTTAGCGCTGGCCGCGAGGTATAAGAAAAGGTGTCTACGGGCGTGCGTTAAAGAAGGGATGTGGCTGGGGGCGGGGGGTGGGGGGTGAAACGATGCCGTCTAGAGTTTCTCGAGTGCGCGGCCCTTTCTCCGTTCTGGCGTCGTCGGGCATCATAGGCGCTTCTCGCCCAGTGTTCAATACTGCCCTCCTCGAGTGTCCGGACGAGACATTTCCATTCACTTCATAGCGCTCTTTTCCCGCTCTTCTTCTCTTAGTACTTGTTCTATTCTTTCTTGTTAAGATTTTTAGCCCTAGGCCGTTAGAACGTCGGAAACCGGCCAGTTCAGATTTATGCTGTCTTGGTGCCGTAGCTTTCTCTCCACTTACTACCACCTTCAAAACAGCGAGAAAAAAGTGTAAAGGGATATATGTATATAACAGACTCTATTTCCCCTATCCGTTCCGTGATTTATCGTCGAGAATTTTAGCCGGAGTTTTCACTCATTCGAGCCTGCCTTCCTGTTTATGGTACAGACCGAACACACGTTGCCGCCTTTTTCTCTCGTCTTGGTATTTTTCCAAAACAGTTTGCTTTTTGCTCTCAAAAGACAGCTGTTGGAAGTTTTCTCCCGTAGGCGGTAGTTTACCCGATGTCATTTCAGGCTCCCGTTGTCTATGAATCAAGGCTGTGTACGGCAACAGAGCGCTTAAAATATAGCCGGGATTTTCCTGTGCTTGAGCTTAGAGAAGATTTCTTAGGCATGCTAAAAATATTTGACACACGCCCACACACGCACGCACACACACAAACACACACACACACAAAATGGAAGGCGGAGCACTGTAATTTTATAAGGAAGATTGCTCCGCGTTTCTGACACCGGACACGTGGGAGGGCTACTAAAAAAATGGGGATACTTGAACCTTCACATCAAAACCTTTTCACATTTTTTATGTGCGCACCGAAAACAAAAGTTGCCATTCCGTTTCTTTTCTGCTCTTAAGAGACACACTTCAGTTTTTTTTTTCTTGGGGGGTGTGTACTTTAAAATATGGGCCTGGCTATCTGCCTGTGACCATCATACCGTCCGTCCGTCCGTGCGTCTGTCTGTCTGTCTGTCTGTCTGTCTGTCTGTCTGTCTGTCTGTCTGTCTGTCTGTCTGTCTGTCTGTCTGTCTGTCTGTCCCTCGATTCAGCTGCCCGGCCAAATTACGAGAAGTTAATATAGGTGAAACCTTTACGCAGTACTAAATCTTGTGCGATGCTTCATACTTCTCGACATTGTTCAGCAAAAGGATAACAAACGAAACGCTAGGCATATTTTAGGCATAAACTAACTACTTAAAGGGGCCCTGAAAGGCATTTTGAGCACACTAAATGAACTAGCGCAATCGCTAGATTGGGTCGCCAACGTCACCTGTGCCAAGTATTACTCTTTTACGCACAGCGGAAAGCTCACACTTTTGTTGCAAAGTTTGTCGCTTTTTTCTCACCCTTTCCTTCGTGTTTTTGGACGCCGCCATCTTCACATGTCTACATCATCGATTCCCAGATGTTCTTCATGAGCTAGACATCCTGCTATTGGGCGGCTTTTTCACGCACTTCCGGCAAAGAGATGAGTCGTCTGCTCAGCGTCGGCTCGCCGGCTGATCTGCCAGCGGAGTGCCGGAGTGCTTTGACATTTTACGACAAACGAAACAAGTGTAAACAAACGCTTAACCGTTTGTATTGAATGCAACACGGCCATAACACGACGTGGATTTTATCTTACGTGAGTACGTACCATAAAGAAAGTCCCGTGGCACTTCTTTGGTGCAATCGCAGAGAACGCCCTGAGCCGAATGCCCGGGTTTGACGCGTACATTTTATTCAACTTCAAAACAATCCAGAGATGCGTTTCGAACGAACGCAACGTCACAACATGCGTTGCAAGTCTGAACCGCGATTGACAGACGATGAGTTGCCTCCTCCTGCCCGTCGTAAATACGGCACTCACCTCACACCCGGTTTGCGGGGACGAGCAGCAAGTCACAACTCTGGCGCGCAAGCGAGAAGGCTTTTAGCCAGGCACACTGCACATACCCCATGCGAGGTTGAGTGGTAGTTCGAGAAAGATAATCCAGACCATGGGAAGCACTATCCACCCGCAGAAGTACAATGTCGCATTTCATCGCGAAACGAACGCGTCCACAACACACAGGAGGCGATGCACACACACACACACACACAGCTTCGGTCGCTGCATTGGCTTAGCTGCCAGCTTCGTTCGGACAATCAGCGATGCTACGACGATACAGAGCTGCGTGAGGACGACGTGCTAACCACTTCACGTATTTAAAAACACAGGGGCAAAGAACTAGGTTCATCGGAAGCAAAAAATCTTTCCTCCGTTATAGTGCCTGAAATATACTGGCTAGTGTGCCGAGGGCGGGCTCCAGGCGGGCGCCAGGAGCGATGTACGCGGCCGTCTGCCGCTTGGGGCGCTGCCGTGCGGGAGTGTGCGCGTTCATCCGGCCCGAGCAGATCGCGCGGTTACCTCCGAGCTGCGTAGCAGACGGCAGCGGCAGAACTTTCCATTCCCGCTTGCGACGAAAGCGAGCGAAAGCGACGGGAATTCTGTCGCGCAACCAAAATTTGTCCCGACCATTCGACAAAAACGATCGTCGCGCGACAAAGCGACGGAATTCCTGCCGCTCTCACTCGCTTTCGTCGCAAGTGCGAACGAGCCTTTATGCGCAATCTCCGCCCCACATAAAACAAGCTCTTGCTTGTCGCCTGAGCATACGGTTGATATCTGACTACGTTACACTGTGCTTGCCAGTGTATTTAAACGATGTCACTAGGTTTGAAACGTACGCGCTCGGCGTGCAGCTTTGTAAACGCAAGCGGTTTCACATACGCACGCTATTTTGCTGCTAATAGAGTTTTAGTACAGCGTTTGTGGCCTTTGCATACGCTAAACGCTAATTTTTTGCGTCCCGCTACGTGACACCGCGATGGGAGTTTTAGTAGAGCGTCTCATCAGTTTCGCGTAGCGACACACTAATGCATACGGCGCCATCTGTCAAATGTTTTCCGAAATGTCTCGCCGGCTGATCTGCTAGCGGAGTGCCGGAGTGTTTGGACATTTTACGACTATCCAAACAAGTGCAAACAAACGCTTTCCCGTCAGTGTAGAATGCAACACATGGGTGCAGCTTGTCAGAACACGGGTTCTCGCTGATCGAGTGCAGCGTTGGTTTGCTCTTCGCCTTCACGTTCATCGCCGCTGATAAAGCGATCCGATCCGGCGCGTTTTGTGCACGGGTTCTGTGTCGGTTGAAAATGTCTTTTTTCACATGCCGCTGGTAGTAGGAATTACAACCACCGCAAAATAACACCCGGCACCAGCGGGGCCACATCTGAGACCGCGCTTTTTGGATAAACAGTGCGCGGTGCACCAAAGGGAACGAGCGCACGATTCTCCCCACGCGGCTGCGAGTTCGCCGCCGATACCAACTGCAGCCCTGCAGCTACGTACACGGCGAAAGGGCAAGGCCAGGCCACACACATGCGCCCAGGTCATTCGTTCGCTTTTCCAGCCTGTGTCCATGGTGTCTACAGAGATGAAAAAGCCGAAAGAGCTGGCCCGTAGCAGACGGCAGTCTGTGGGAGCGCAATAGCGGAAGTACGTCACCGCTGAGGAGCAGAACATCATGGGAGGGGAGGCCAACAGCGAAGAAATAGTTGAAAGGAGGAGGAAATACGGCGCGGCGATAATTCGCAGTTTTTGATTTACGATTTCTCAGCTAATACTCATCGCTTTAACAAAATTCTTGCAGGAGGAGATTGCTAATACATTGCTTTATTTGGTTACATGTACATCCATGCATCGGCGGAAGGCATTTCAGGACCCCTTTAACTGATATTAGCAGTGCTGCTACACCCCCCCCCCCCAACCGCAAGAAACAAGTACCTTAACATAAATACCTGACAAAGTGGAAGGGATTACAGCCCCGCCGGTAGCGTAGGGGTCATCGCCCCAGACGCGTATTCTGGGGGTCATGGGTTCAGATCCCACCAGGAGGGCATGCTTTTCTGCACTTCCTCTCTCTTTCTTTCAAAAAGAACTGTATCTGTTTTAAGGATAACAAATGACCTACCATATTTTCCCATTTACTTTCTTTGGCTTACTTGACGGCGTACCTTACTTCTGTCTTGATTCAACGAGCCCCTTATTTCCCATTCTCATTTACCCTTATATATATATATATATATATATATATATATATATATATATATATATATATATATATATATATATATATATATATATATATATATATATATATATATATATATATATATATATATATATATATATATATATATATATATATCGAATCAGAATGGGAAATGAGGGGCTCGTTGAATTAAGACAGAACTAAGGGTTGGCAGTCAGGAATGCCTCGGAAAGCAAAGGGGAGAGCGGGGTAGGTCATTGCAACAGATGAAGAATTTTGAAAGACACAAAGTGGAGAAAAAATGCCCGCCGGGTGGGATCCGAACCCACGACCTCCAGAATACGCGTCTGGTGCGATGGCCACTACGCTACCAGCGGGGCTGTTTCTTCTCCACTACCTCGGGTATTTATGTTAAGGTATTCGTTTCCTGCGCTTGGGGGTGGTAGCCAGTGCCACTCGGACTACACGGGGTGAAGGGACCTTCTTTTTAACCCCCGGGCCACTACTCGGACCGTGACTTGGGCCGGGCCGTGAGTCATGGCCCGGGGGTTGAAAAGAAGGTCCCCTTCACACCGAGTAGTCTGAGTGGCGCTGGCTACCACCCCCCAAGCGCAGGAAACGAATACCTTAACATAAATACCTGAAAAAGAGGAGTGGAAACAGCCACGTCGGTAGCGTAGTGGTCATCGCACCAGACGCGTATTCTGGAGGCCGTGGGTTCGGATCTCACCCAGCGGGCATTTTTTCTCCACTTTCTTTCTTTCAAAATTATTCATGTGCCCGAGCCCGAACGAGCATAATCTACTCAGTAATGGAGCTGCAGCATTCGGTGGCCGCGTAACTGTGAAAATGATGCTTGTTCGTACGGCTTGGAGGAGTAGTCGTATATATCCCGTGCCGATGCGGCTGATGTGAAACACGTGCCTCTCGGCTTGTTTCCATCAATATTCTCGAAGCATGCAAAGTTTTCTTAGGGTAGCGGCGTTAACCGAAGTTTGAAAATGCGGTTTGTATCTTAGCGAACACCCGACGTGCTCACAGAGGCACACAGCCAATGGGAGTGCTCGCTGAAAAGGATCACTGCTAGTCATAACAATCAGCCTCCCTTTGTTCGAAGCGTGCAAATTAGCCATCCCCCGAGGCGAACCATTCTGTGCGCAATTGAGTCAATATATTCTTCCGTTACTTTGAGCAACCCTCGCGGGATTTTTAATTCTGAATGTACACCCTTTGTTAAAATTTTGTGGGCCAATCCTAAGCCTTCTCGACCAAAAAGGATTCAAATAATCGGCTTTTTCTTTAAACGTGACAAAAATATTTTAAGGCAGTAAGAAAGAAACGTGTTTTTTCAAGCTTTCCTGCATAAAAAAGTTTCAGCCTCACTCGGGACGTAAGCTTGCGCATTGAATTTTTTGCCGCCTGCACGTTTCCAGCTTCGCCCACAAAATTTTGACAAAGACTGTACCTCAAGGCGAGCGTATTGTTGCGGAAACACTAAAGCGACCGCATGGCTTAGAAAAAAAAAGAGTATTTTGTGAAGGGAAACCTCATAATTTGCCGGTAATGCCGTAGCATGGCAACAAAACAAAGCTATAGAGGCTTCTGAAAAGTTTGCAGTTGAAAAAATTTCATAATTTTTTTTTTCTGCAAAGAAGGCGCGGTTCATAAAGAGGAAAGAGGGACGTAGCCGGTAGGCGTGTTTGGGGGTTCTAACCACCGTGAAATTTTTTTCAGGTAGCGTGTCAGCAGAGTGCTAGTGTTCCTTTTGGCCAAACTTGTACTTTACCGTAACCCATTATCCCACCCCCCCAAACCACCAACGAAAAATTTGTGGATCCGTCCCTGATGCGAAACATTCCCTGTGGCAGCACCCACAAAAGTTTATGCGTGTGTTCTTTCGTCGTCTGTGTGTGCGTGTGTGCGTGTGAGTGTGTACCTGTCTGTGAGCCAGACAGATAGCCAGCCAAGACAAGCCAAGGAAAGCCCGACAGTCACCCAGGGAAGGGCAAAGCTTAAAAAAGTACTGATATTAAGCTTTCCACTTTTCTCACCCCAATACAGATAGGATGAGCAAAATATTCAGCAGGCATGAATTTCAACTCCTGAGCCCTAATTTCACTGCTTGATCCATTCACTCTAGTTTCGCCCCAGTAGTCCTCTGTAGAGCTCGTATACGACCTTCAACCTTTTATTCTGCAGTGGCTACATTGATCTCAGAATCGCGCCCTACAGCTACAGACTGCTCGCATCAGCAGTTTCTTTCTTGCTTTAAGGTAATCGAGCAAAAGTCTACTTTCGTTGTTTTCGTTTGTGTTTTCGCCTCAAAGTTTTGTTATCAGTTCCGGTACACGCATCGCGCGGCGTTATATATACAGCTCCTTGGAAGTTGCCGCAGCACTGAGCAAGAGAAATGTGATACGGGAAAGCGCGCCTCCTGGCGACAAACTTCTCCTTCACACCCTCGTCACGGCGTGAAATGCGTTGGCTCGCATTTCAAGTGTGGCGACCGTGTTACCCTACCTAGTTACGACACTGCGACACAAAGAGTTAACAGACACCCGAACGTGAGTGTCCTCGCAAGCGGCAAGCCTTGTTCTACCCCCTTGAAGAAGCCTCTATTTTATTTCCTTCTTTATACTGCTAGTATGCGTTGCGAAGCTTGAGGTTTAGAGACAAATGGCCGGGCCAGACAGAGCCAGGCGTGTCACGAAACCTCGTAGACGTAGGGAGAACCATTTGTCTTAAGCGCTTCTCTAGTTCGTGATCTATATCCCCGCTCCCACGTAGCTCTCTATTTCCCTTACCATTAACTTTGTTGCCTTTCGTTTTTTTTTTTTTTTTTCATCTCACGTGCCGCCGATCTGGGCGTTTTTTGCTTATTTTTCAAGCGGGCTGTAAGGAAATGGAAATATCAGCCGCGCGCATTGCGAATCGAAGTGGTCCTGCTGACGGTACCTACAACCAATGAAGCGCTCGGCAGTGGATGGTATTGCTGAGCCGAATATTTAGAAGCGTGGAAAGAGTTAGGTACACCCGCTATGTTCTTACCAACCAAGCTGGAGTCGTGTTTGACAAGGCGGAAACACACAGTGGACTTTCTTCTAGATTTCCCGCATTATCGCTGCACCAAGCTTTGACTCTTCTGATAGATCATTTAGAGATATGACTCAAAAGTATTAATCTAGTAAAATATATAGAACACCCATGTGCATGTCGGAAGACTCACTCACTCACTCACTCACTCACTCACTCACTCACTCACTCACTCACTCACTCACTCACTCACTCACTCACTCACTTACTCGCTTACTCGCTAACGCTGTCTTGCTCTCTTGTGGTATCGCTCTCTTTCTGTCTTGCTCTCTTGCTCTATCACTCTCTTTTTGTCTTGCTCTCTTGCTCTATCACTCTCTTTCTGTCTTGCTCTCTTGCTCTGTCGCTCTCTCGCTCACTTGTTCCCTTGTTCACTCGCTCACTCTCTCGTTTTCTCGCTAGAGGAAATAAGAGTATATAAGAGTCATAAGAAAATAAGAAAATAAAAAAATTCGAAACGCCTTTTTTTGTTTTTATAGACACTCGTGGTCGGTGTCAGTTTTTAATTGGTGTCATGCGTTTCCCCCAACCAGTCTGCTTCAGTCCAATTCTTGATTTCAAGAGAAAGTAAAACTAAGCGGTCTGAAACTAGTTTGGCTGCGAATGGCTGCAATCAACCCCGCAAAGACGAGTCATTTTTCTTCAACCGGCTAACGTTGGTGCTTAGCAGCGCTCACTGCGCATGGTTCGCTTGCAACTACCCATCTCAATATTTGTGTGCAGCAATGCATGCAGTGGTGCGAAGTTTCCAGCTTTTCTTACTCATGGCGCGGTTTGATCGTTCGGATTGAAGCCTCATGGAAGTGTACGCTTATTATGACAGAGGGTGTATTTCCGATAGCTCGGAGCTCAAATGTCAGTGCAGCAGTTTAGGTTGCTCTTCATTTTATGCTTTGTTGTGCGCCGTGTAGAAGAGCATAAACTTACAATCTGCAAGGAAGTCAAACACGCTGTTGTAAAAGGCAAGAAATGAAACAAAATGTAAGTAAAAGAAAGCTCGAAACATAGTTCTTCGGCTGGTTTTGTCGTTATGGAGCCAAGCTGCATGGAGCGCTGCATGGAACAATTTGGTACCAAGTACAAAGTCGTGAGTGCTCGCCTGTTTTTGTCGAGCACTCATTTAGAGATCCATTTGTATTCCGGCAGTCAATGAGAGCTTTCTCTCGGTTCCGACACACTGCCCGAGGGTAAAAGGATGCGAAGAACAGAACATAGGATGGAATACACGAGCGAGCTCTTGAGTGCGTGGAGCGAGCGGACTGTAGGCGAAGAAAAAGTAACGAACTGATAGCGGCACTCACATCAAGAACTAAAAGTAAACTGGAGGACCGGGCGAAATGGTCCGTGCATACGGGAGTAGCTAGCGCTGCACGGATTGCTCGCTGTCGTTTCTCTGACCGAACCAGCGTACAAGCACACGCAAGAAAAAAAAAGTAATCAGAGTTCTCCAAGCTCTGACTCAGTGAAAAGCGAGAAAGGTATGTATATTCTCATAAGTTTCTTCACTGTTGGCTCGTTCAATTTACGTGCTGAAGTTACACCTTGGTTATGAAGTGTGTCGTAGTTGGAAAGCATAGAATTACCCAGATGCCCTGGATATATTTCTAAGGTGCGCCGGAATCTGGGCACATGGGTGTTTTCTCTTTTTTTTTTTTGCTTTACGCGGGCTGGATCTAACCCGCTGCTTCATTCTCTGTAGCCCAACGCCTTAGTAACAAGCCACAGCGACGGGTCCGTCGTTGGCCCGTAATTCGTTTGCGTTTCAAGTTCTTTGTAGTTATTCTTAAGAGGGCCATGCAGACAAAATGAAAGCTTGCCTTCATTCGAAAAATTGCCTCGTTAGTATCACACTGACGCCACTTTGAACGCAAACTTCACTCAAATTAGCTTTATAATTAGGGAAAAATTAAATTTAGTGCCTATTCTTTTTTATAGCAGCTAGAATTGTGGGTTACACAATGAAAATTACCAGTGCACACGTACACGTAGAAGCAACGGTGCGTACTGCACTCACTTCGCCAGTTACGGGTGCCCAGCCGTCCGGCGCGTTGAGCTTACACTGGCCAACTGGCATAAGCGACATTGTCTACGCTCTGACTCTATTTGTCGAGCATACCAAATGTTTAACAAAAAGAATACAAGCAACCGTAACAAACATTACCCGACCCGAATCCGCTCAAAAACAAAGCTAGGGTGGAGCGGTCCCGAGTGGTATGGTGGCACCATCTAGAAAGACTGACGCAAACAAGGCGTTCCGCCGTTTGCTGCCGCCCTAGTCCGCATACTTACGTTCGTTTCAGCACTTGCACTCGATACGTCATTGCAGACGTCACGAAACATGATTCAGCAGGACAATCAAGATTTTAGCTTTAACTGTTTTCTTTCTTGGTGAATAAAGCTACGTTTGGGGCCGGACAAGCACTTGGGGCACTTTAATAACCAAATCTTTCGAATAAAACAAACGTGTATTTTGTCTTTATGATCTCTTTAAACGCGTAGCGCTAAGGATCCTGTAACGCAGAAAATCCGGCGTCACCGATGGAGTTGATTGTGCGCGAAAAGTTGGCTTGAGAAAAAAAAAAATGCCGTAGGGCCATCTAGCGGTGTCAACTTAAACTCAAGGGATCGTAAGGCGCTGTCCCAACAGATGGCGTGCTCACAGGAGCGGAACTAGTGCCACTAAATAGGCTACGCTAAGCGGAACTTAAAGTAGTATTGGAGCGGGCTTGTTAGCACATGCTTATATTTTGTTGTTAGTCAGCGCTCGGTCCTGCAACTCCATCTTGTCCCGTTGAGGCGCTGTTTATTATGAAAAGTGGAAAGTTTTCACAGCTCGCAGGCCCCTCTAGGGCTACGATAAAGCCTGCGCTAGGTTGTTATGCGGCTTGCAAGCGAATGATAATACGATGCTAACGGGTAAGATAACGCAATAGAGCTCCACTATTAATGACAAAGCTTATAAGGTCCTCTAAATTGTTCTTACAAGTACAGAATTAGGCGGTACTCAAGACACTTCTACAGAACGGGCGGGGGAAAACGTTTTAAGTGTTTGGACTAGTACTGGCCGTGGTCCGTAAAACAAGTTGAATCACGGCAGTTTGGCGGTAATCTCGAAAACTGAAGGAATGTGTCAATATCGAGGGACTTACAAATCCTTGATCCGATAACACAGCTCGGATAGTAAATATCGGCACGATCATTCTCTGCGTATCAGCGTCTTCAAGAGACGTACGTGACGAATACGCGCTAGCCATTACGAATAATGCATGCTATGCGGTAGCCATGAAATACATCAGGCGTGGTGCCTTATGTACTTTACCGTAGAAGACGTCTCGGAAGTAAAAGAGCAAATGAAGACAAAATACGTGATATTAGCGCTATGTGATGTGTCGCATTTAGTTTCAAATAACACGATTTATGTATTTATGCGCTTGTATCACCGCGCCGTCCAATTTATTGTGTACATCGTGCTTGTGAAATATCGCTCTTACTCGCGGCAAAATCAGTTTAGACACAAGACCAACATTAGCTTCTCCCCGACTTACCCTTGATGAGGGTTAATCTGCCCGTGTAACTACATCAAGTGATTTACGCTTAGATCGAAATCAACGATCGCCGCAGGTAAAGTACTACCGTTCTACCATGGCTGATGTTCAAGGGGCCATAAAGACAAAATGCAACTTTGTTCTATTTGAAAGAACTAGACTTTGGTAGCTCAGTCAGTTCCATTCTAGCAGGGGAGAAGGTGCTTTTTAACCTAAAAGAAAACGCGCAAAATATTGAACATCTTTCAAATTTCCCACCATATATAGTGACGTAATATGGGAAGGGTGACGTGTTATGGACCGACACTGAAACATTTTTATCAGTGTGCTAACTGCGTGTTACCATTCAAGTGAAGTGATCAAACGGAACTACAGGCTCCACTACCATCTCCAAGTCGTGCTTTCAGGTGGTGGTGCAGGTCGGAATCCGCGAATTGCACACAGAAGATTCTGTGACGTCATGCAAAATTGCCGAAAAGTGTCTAAGGAGTTGCCACTATTGATTATGTTTCCTTTAATGTTTCGCTTATTGTAGAGTAAGCTACACTGGCCGAGGTTGAGCAGTTTCACATGTGCCGTAAAGGACCGTTCTGCGCAAGAGCGAGGAACATTGGATTGAATTGGCTTGGCTTGGATTGGCTTGGGTTGGGTTGGGTTGGATTGGGTGGATTTGGATTGGGTTGGATTGGGTGGATTGGATTGGATTGGATTTGGATTGGATTGGATTTGGATTGGATTAAAGTTGATTGTGTTGGAGTGTGTTGCGTCATAGCCGCGGCAGACGCACTGGCGCCGGCGCGTGCCCAGGTGTGCGCCTCAATTGCGCAGTAGCCAAGTCTGTCGCTGCACCGGAGCCGCTTGATAGCCGTTTCGCGTGGCTCGTGAAGAGCCGTGCTGAGCATGCGCGAGGAGCAGTGACTGGACAGGGGCGGTATTCTCGTAACTGTCCCTTTTGAAAACGTCCCTTTTGCGTCCCTTTCATCGTGACGAACTCCCGGTTAAGCAGTGGGCTTTGGCAGTAGGTTTATCGCACTTGCGTTACGTCACTTCCTGTTGTTTGCTTTTAGCCAATCAGGGCTCGCCAAAAGGGACACTTCTGAAAGGGGCGCAAAAGGGGCAAAACTCGAGAATACCGCCCCAGGACTGGACTGGACTGTACTGGACTGGATTAGACTGAATTGAACTGGACTTGACTGCACTAGACTGGATTGGACTGGATTGCTGAACCTTAACTCACGCTACGTATATCCTGGCATAGCAGAGCTAAGCTACTACTAATTTTTTGTTTGAAGTTGGCGATAAAATTGGTGTTGTTGTTATTCGGACAAAACAGCATTTTTAATGAACCGAACTTGCATTTCGTCTTCATGGCTTCTTGAACGAGTCCGTTTTTTTCGTGTCAGCACAAGGTTTCAGAGTGATCGGTCGCGACGAGGTAAAATGCGGACGAATACTAAGCTTCTTCTACGACGCTGCCCATCTATATTGTCAGACATTTCGTATTGAAGCGGTAATCAGGGCGATAAGCCATAAAAAAAAACTGTAGGGCTATGCTTATGCGTCGAAATTCTCAGTGGCCATCGGGCAAATTGTCCATTATCAGTTGAAAAATCCTTGCAAGCTTCTTACCGAGTGTCGTACAAAGAGCCCTCTCGGGGCCTAAACGGTCCACTAAAAGACGGAAAACAGAGTCTGAGAATCGAATAAATTTTGCACAGCTGCTTCTGACGCCAAGCGTATACACGAACGCCGCTTGCAAGTCTTCGTGCCGTTTAGTCGTAGGGGGACAAATTGATATAATTAATTCTGAAGAAGAAACACCATCAGCAGTATAAAGCCGGTTTGGAAGCTAAAACACACAACTTCGGGAGATTAAAAGAAGCTGAGGGATTGAGAGCTTTTCAGGTAGAGAGACTTCGTACTGGCGGCTCGCTAGGAGAGGATATATAGTTCGGAGAGGAATAAAAATAAGCTTTTTTAACTTTCTGACGAGAAGCTAAAGTTCCGAACACTCTGTGATGACTTTAACAATGCAGAAGATTAATGATAAAAGCGTTAGTCCCACGGCGAGTAGATATCGCGCCAAAGTGTTCCCATAATTTTGCACAAGCACATGCGTTCAGATTACAAAAGAGAGAGAGAGAGAGAGAGAGAGAGAGAGAGAGAGAGAGAGAGAGAGAGAGAGAGAGAGAGAGAGAGAGAGAGAGAGAGAGAGAGAGAGAAGGAAGATCTTTGGAGGAGCCTAAGCTCTTTTTCTGAATTTTAAATGCGATGTCATAAATGTGCAATTTCCAACTCGGCGCCCTTGTTTGCTGGTAGGTGTGGCGCTGCTAAGTGAGGCGGAAAGTGTGTGCGAAGCCCGGAGGTGGTGCGTGCTGAAATTCCGCCTTCCCACATCGACACCACCACCACTACCATTTTCATCTTCGTGATCATCTTCTTCATCATTGTCAGCATCATCACCACCATCAGCAGCACCACCATCATCATAATCACCACCACTACCACCACCACCACCATCATCATCATAACCATCGTGATCCCAATCATAGAGAGAGAGAGAGAGAAACAACTTTCGCTGAGCCCATTTCAGGTGACGCTCGCAGGCGTCAGACGGGGTGGAACCCTAGTCACGAGTCCCATATGAGTCCAATAGCTACTGGCCCCTGGACGCGAGCTCTTGCTGCGTCGACAGGTCGGGGCTGGACATCAAGATCTCCCATCGCTCGGGTAGGGGGGGAAGGGGAAGGGGGAGGGAAGGTAGAGGATTCTTGAGCTCAGTACACTCCGCCAGTATGTGCGGCAGGGTGCCTTCCGTCTTTTTGCAGAACGGGCAGATGGGGTCGTGTTCTGCCGGGAACATCTTGTTCAATAAAGCTGGGTGCGCCAGTGACCCCGCTTGTGCGCGGCGCACTATTGTTTGTTGCTTGCGGTCGAGTTGCTGGTGCGGCACGGGAAGCCTGCACCTGGCGCTCCTGTACAGCGTGGTAATCTCGCGGTAGCTCGTGACTGGGTGCGGTAGCTCCGACTCGTCCTCGTCCCGGTCTGCTAGTTCGCGGGCGTAGTGGTCGGCGAGGGCGTTGCCTTCCACTGTCGAGTGTGCCGGAACCCACACGAGCTCTACGTCTTGTCCCGGTGGGCTGCGCTTTGCGAGAATTGCCATGGCCGCGTGGGAGACGATCCCCTTGCGGTAGTTGCCGTAAGCCGTCTTGGAATCAGTGACGATCGTATGCACGTCTCCGTGCGTGAGGGCGAGAGCGATGGCCATCTCTTCTGCTTGGCTGGCATCGGTCGTCCGTAGCGACGCGCTGGTCACCAGCTTGTCGATGGTCGTGACGGCGGCCACTGCTTTGCTGCTGTGCTGGGGAAGTGAGGCGTCCACGTAGAGGACCCGGGGGTCTGCTTCCAGCTGTCGGGCGAGTGCCTGTGCCCGCGCGGCACGCCTCTCGTCGTTCCTGCCGGCCTGCGTATTGCGCGGCAGGGGCTTGGTCTTGAGCGCTTCCCTCCACGGCGGAGGTAAAGGGTGCTTGGGTATCTGTGGTTCGATGGGCCAACCAATCTTCCGAAGGACTGCTCGGCCGTGCTCAGTCTGGCTCAGTCGCACTCTCTGGTTGGAACGATGAGCCTCTATGAGCTCGTCTACCGTATTATGTGCCCCCATGTCCAGCAGCTTCTGCGTAGACGAGTACTGGGGCAGGCCCATAGCCGTCTTGGTGGCTTTCCTTATGATCGTGTCTAGCGTGTTCCTGTTCGCCTTCGTTAGCTGGAGGTACGGGGCCGAGTAGGTGATGCGAGACACGATGAACGCTCTGACCAGGCGGAAGGCGTCGTCTTCTTTAAGTCCTCTGTTCCGGTTCGCAACGCGTCGGATCATTCCGGTGACCTGTTCGGAGGCCATCTTGATCTTAGCAATGGCCGCTGTCGCCTTGCCGTCTCGTTGTAGCAAGAGACCGAGGATGCGCAGCTGCTGCGTGGGCTTGACGTCTACGCCGTCGATGGTAACGACCACATTCGGCGGCCATCTTGATCTTAGCAATGGCCGCTGTCGCCTTGCCGTCTCGTTGTAGCAAGAGACCGAGGATGCGCAGCTGCTGCGTGGGCTTGACGTCTACGCCGTCGATGGTAACGACCACAAGAACGATGCCCAATCATAGAGTTTCATACTAATAACTCTATGATCCCAATTACTGTCGTCGTCTCTCTTCCTTTGCGTCTTTTTCTTATTCTCTCCGTTACCAAGAGCCCTGGCCAATCAGCCTTGTTAGGTTTGGTAGGACTAACGTTTGGTAGGTTTAACACTTGGTAGGACTAAATAACGTTAAGCCAAACGACGTGCCGAGCAACGTCAAAGTTAATGCGCGTCAACCTGTAGATACCGGTTGACCGAGATGTTGGACGTCATAGTGTAGCGTTAGGCCTGTAGCCTTATACCCATGCATACGTGCGCATACCCTGGCCGCTGAGTCTCCAATTGAACGGCGTGCTGTTTGTGGTACATTTGTAGCCCCATTGTATTGTATTGTATGCATGTGTTTATGGCCCAAGGGCATCGAGGCCAAAGAGCGCCATGTCAGAGTGAGGGGTCTTTCAGTCAGTAAAATAAAGTTTGAAAGGACGTGAGGAGGCTAAAAAATAAATCATTGGTATGGGGGTGTAAAAGGCCTACAGTCTAAAACGCTGTTAAAAATATAAAAATCCTGGCATATACCATCTTGGAATTACGTGCGGTAGGTAATAAATTTTGAAAATCCAATATCTTGAATGTAAGTTAAAAGGTGATTCGTGGGAAGCATAGCCCCATTGTTCGTTTTAGCCAATGTACACCTGCGTTCCCAGTCACGTGACGCATCAAAGCCAACGGAGCCGTCAGTCAATAGGCGCTTTCTTTTTCTTTCTGTTATGTTCTGCTCTTTTGGTACCCAAACATCTACTGTGGTTGGCCCTCCTAGTGTTTTCACTCTAATTCATTGACTAATTTATTAATTAATTCATTGACTGATCTGTTTGCGTGAATTAAAAGATTGAGTTTGTTAGCCGTTTTATAAGGCGTTGTCTTTTACACCCCTAAGGGCAAGTGCCACTGTTGACGAGCTCGATTTCAGAGTTACTGGATATATACAGTTGCGAAACTCCCCATAGGACCCATGTATCAAAAGTCGGTCTTCGGTTGACCCCCTGAGCCGGCGCAAGCACGGGGCAAGTTGACTAGCCTGTTGTCTGTCGGCAGGACGTTGAGGTAGTACTCAAGTGCTTGGGGCTGCTGCCGTAAGTAATAAAAGGAAAAGCCTCAAAAACACAATTTAATTTCACGTAATTAACGTATTTTAATTTAAAAGCAATCTTTATTTTACAAAAAAAAATTGTATAATAATAGTCTAGCGGAGTTAAGTGTTTATCTCTTAGGAGCCGCTTACGTCGATTTGCCCCTCCGCTTCCACGGAGCAGGGGGGATAGCGCAGCCCGGATTCTGAAGCGGAGTTTCGCAATTGTATATATTGAGTAACTCTGCTAGATTCGAACTGCAGGGGACATTTAGACTTATGTGGCTTAAGATGTATGCATGAGAGCGTCATCATCATCCTTTCCTTTTGTGTCTTTTTCTTCTTGTCCTAATTACTGTGGCTGATAGCCTCAGTCACTCGGACTTGTTAAGCACATGTTCAGGCTGAACAATAGGCGGCCCGTATGGCAGCCTCCACGACCCGCCATGCAGCGTCAAACTCATTGCGTATCAAGCTGTGAGAACCGTTTCAGGACTTCAGACGTTAGAGAGCAACGTTAGGCTTAAAGTTAACGTGGACATACCAGCGTCCCGCCCCTCTTCCTCTTTCTCTGCTTCGGCTTTCGGCTCTAATGCAGCGGCGGCGCCGACACTATGGTATCGTTTTAGAACCACGAAATCTGAGGAGGTATAGTAACAGTGCCTCCGCACCAAAGTATAGTTCAAAAATGCGCGCCAATTCACCATGTGAAGGAGGTTGGAAAGCGAAGCTGTAAACGACATCCACAACGATTACCCATGCGACATCACTTGAACTCACAGACGTGGCTCAGCGAAGAGTGAAACCAGAGGCAAGTGAAATGCACTAAACCACACCCTTTATTCCAGGCGGGCAGCACAAGGTTGCAACCGTCACCACCAAATCGGCCCTTATAACCTGTGCTTCAATTACCACGACATCCACGCATATTGCTGAGGAACTGGCGATCGCACTCGCACTTATTCACACCAAGAGCGCGGTCATCTTAACCGACTCCCAAGCTGCTTGTCGGAGCTTCTTGGCGGGGAGGGTGGCCCCACCAACTTTCCGCCTCCTCTCGCAACATCAGCCACAAAGAAACGTCGCCCTCGTCTGGACACCCGCCCACTGTACATTGACAGGCAATAATTTTGCCCACCATCAAGCCTGCGCACTCTCCTCCCAGGCCCCAGAAGAACAAGCGGAGTCCACACCACTGGTTACGTTTCAGGACATCACACAGTACTATCGACTCGACAGGCAACAATTCCCTCAACCTCACTCCAAGCTCTCCAAATCAGAAGAAACGACTCTTCGCCGCATCCAAACGAATACCTTCATCCATCCAATTCGCTTACACCACATTTTTCCTACTCAATTTCCCGCCCAATGCACTTTTTGCTCTAAGCCTGGCACAATCGTCCACATTTTATTGGAGTGTACGCATAACCCTGACCTCCCACCCTTTCCTTCCCCCCCTCCCCCTTCATGAGCTGTGTGAGAACCTGATCACCAGCGACCACCTGGACGTCCAGCAACTACTGGCATCTAGGGCGTCGGTCGCCCGGTCGTCACTTGGATTCCCGGACTAGGGAACCACTCCTACTTTATAAGGCTCATTAAAGTTTCATACTACTACTACTACTTCAAAGAGATATTTCTTGCTAAGTTTAAATCAATGCATGGTTCTTGAGCAGTGGTTGGTTGAGTTGTATTGGTAAAGCACATGAGTGGAAACTATTCTTTTTTATAAAATGAAAGGAAGCTCAAACCCGGTGTTAGACGATCTCACTTCTCCTCCGTCTCTGCTCCCGCCGACGGAGGCGACGAGTTCGGCGGCAGAGACGGAGGAGAAGGGAGATGCCATGCGTTGGTGTGAGCTTCCTTCAATATTTAGAATTCCTAGCTCATGCGCAAGACGCGCACACGGCCGTTACACGTGCCGTGGGCGGTGCGCACAGCGGCGCGAGAGGTCACGTGACGCTATCATGTAGAATTCAGCGAGAACGCAGGGTGTAAACCCGCAGATGGGCTCGGTGAGTGCACGGTCTGTCTCCCCCGTTACCGCGTGGGCTCGTAGCTCAATCTGTAAGACAAAGGGCTCTCGCTCCGTTTTCCTATTCGTTCCAGGTTTGATTCCTGGCGGTGCCAGTAACTTCTTTTATTTGTTCGCGGGAGTTTTGTGTTGACACCAACGGTGGCGACAGAACCCCTGGGATGTAGAGGTAAAAAACTTCGCTATCAAATGCCGGGCGCCGCTACGGGACCAAGATAATCCCCGTCAAAGAGTTCTCTCTTCCTTACCGCGTCCCTTAACCTCCGTTGACCCACCACTCCCAAAAGCCATAGAGTCTGCCTTGCTCCCAGTAATTCTCTCTCTCTCTCTCTCTCTCTCTCTCTCTTCTTCCAGCGATTAGGCTCAAAACCACGCTGAAAACACTGCCGTATTGTTACTTTTTGATGTACTCTCCTGCGCCGACCATACAAAGAGTAGAAAATGAGGGTCATCTCATTATTTCTCGTGATTTCGGGGATAAATTAAAGGCAAATCAGACCTGTGCTTTCATTAGACTAAGAAGCGTTCCTGAGGGAAAAAAGGGGGAGTAAGTTCGTTTTACTAATGCATTAGTGATAACAAATCCCCCTGTAAAATACAATCGGGGGGGGGGGGGGGGAGGAATCGATAATTTATTGTCCTCGAAGAACTATGCTGCGGCAAATCATGCCACGAGAGAAAAGCTCAAATAGGGCTTTTTACTCTTTTATAGTAGGTATAAATCCGGGAATAAAAAATATAACATTCGACAAATAAAACAAAGTAAGCTTGAGAATACACTAAAAATCAAAGCCGAAAAACTGCCGGCGCGCTTCCTGGCGATGAATTATTTATGCGACTCGAGGACGGCGACGTGAAAAGGCAAATGTTTAGAAGGAGTAAATTTGCGGAGCGGTAGGGGCAGTGGGAAGTTCCGCTTGTTTTAACAAATACGAGCGACAAATTTTGAAAAAAAGGAGAACGACTTTCGCCAAGGTTAAAGAACGTGTGTCAACACCCGGGACCAGCGACCGGGACGCGTTTGTTGACCTTACAACTAGGGCTTTTATTGCTACCTTTTTGTTGCAGGGAAGAACACACGATAGTCTGTGTATTCGCGCATATTAAGCATGAAACGCTCTGCGTAAGCCTCTGCTCAAAAGCCTTGTGTGTGTACAAACACTGTTAATCGTGGCATAAAACAGTGCAATAGATGAAAGAGGGAGAAAGAAGTGCACACTAAAAATTTCACGTATTGTGTCTTCACCACAATCCTCCAGAATGACCAATCGAAGTGGCCTAGTGTGCGAATACGGCGAATGATGCACCCCAATGTAGGATCTGACTAAAAAAACGCATTGCGCAATGTTCCAGTGCAGAGCTCTTTAGGGGCTCGTCTTGTCGTCGTAGCTCGATCGCTGGACCCAAGAAGAGCCACGGCGTTCCGTCGTAACGGCTGTCGTCGCGGCGTAACCCAGAGGCTTCGAAAGCCAAGCGGTTTATATAGTCATAAGCGTTCGAAACTCGTGAACCGCTGGCGCTCGTCACACATCTCCCCGTTGTTTAGCGCAAAGAAAACTAGGCACATTTGAGGCAGAATATACGTAACTAACCGGCAGCGCCCACGTTCATTTAGTTAGGAACGCTCGTTGGGTTGGTTTTTATGATAGTAAGTGAAAAAGAGTGGCAGTGCAACGCCGGTACACGCGCGAGGAAAAGCAAGCACAAAAAGAACAGAACTCCCGCTGGCGCAGTTTAAGGCAGGGGGCGCGCGAGCACAGCGGAGGCGGGAAATTTGAGTTGCATTGTGTGGTAGCAGTGAGCGGATAACGGCGCTACAGCCCATTATGCCATATCACTGCTCTGCACTTCCGACAGATTTCACATTGAGTGAACGGCTTGAATTTTTTCACTCAGATCGAATGTTCAGCCACGTCATTCGCCGAAATTACACACTAGGCCACATCGATTGGTGCATTCTGGAGGATTGTGGTCAAGATGCCCCACAAGGACCTATTAGAGTGTGCGCATGACTGGCTCTGATTTGCAACGGAAATTTTATTTGAAGAAACAGAATATATAACGTACATGCGCCCTCGGATCTAGTACAAACCAAAGTTAAAGTGTGCTGGCAGTCACACTAAAAGGGCAACAGAACACAGCTAGAAACCGCCAAGAAAAACGCTCGACTTAAGTTCCCGCATTCCTGTCAAGGCTCAGTAACTTGGCGCATCAGCTGATTTGGGAGTGCAAATGAAGTATCGCAGTCAACAAAACAAAGCGAGCAGCCCCATGTGCGGCAGTGCGCAGGTGAGGCGAGCCATGTCACTTGTTTGGTAGTTTTGGTGTTCCGTAAGTGGAAACGTGCACACAATTATCTAATTGCACAATGTACATTTTACCGCAAGCCATGTGCGCGCGTTACAGAACGCCTGTACGGTAGGGAACGAACTTACCAGTGAGAGGAGGCGTACTACAGAAGCACGCACAAAGACGCCACATTGGCTGTTGCTTTTAGCGTCTCCGAGATTATTACGCGATTCAGCTTTTAGACTGAAAGTTTTATTACTCCAGGTATACAAACCTAGAAAATGGCTCGTTCCTCGTAGCGTCCATCTGACCTTCCAGGTCTCCCAAGGTCAAGACTCATGGGGTTGCGCAGTTAAAGCGTCTAACCGCTTGTTCGTTTGAAGGGGGAGGGTACGGAGAGGGGGACAGAGGAAAGATGTAAGGGTGCGTGCCATAAGAAAATGTTACAAGGAGGTGCTGCTTACATCCAAATTTACTGTGCGTCAACGCCTACAGCACTGCCTGCGCGCAGTAGGGTTTGTGTCTTTTGTCTTGTGGTGCAGTTGTGTGCGCGTTCACTGCTCCCTCTCGGCGCGAAAGTCGAGCTCTCACTCGGTTTACCGTGTTCAACCATGACAAAATTTTCCCAACCACGTTTAGATGCGAAAGCATTTGCGGTTTTGGTGCGTTGTGCTTTTACTGATACGAACACCTCAAAAGATTCACGCACACAAAAAAAATCTAAGCCTCTTTCTTAAGAGAAAGATTGTTAAAACGAGAAGCTTTCTCCAATGGAACCCGTGTCCACGTCAAAATCCAAAATCCGAACCGCTTCGACCGTGTCAAAATAGCGCAATCGGATAAACACCGGCTTCGTAACGCGAGGGACCCAGGCTCGATTCCGACCACAAAAAGCGTATTTTTCTTGGGGCGCTTGATGTTCCTCCGCTTATAATCATCATCGTTTTGTGAAACCTATTGTGTCAGTTGGAGTTCCCGCGGTGCATTTTGCGCGACAAACGGCGCCACCAGTGCGGCATAGAAAGCTTCGCTTTAAAATAAAGGCTTACAATCACAAAAGGAAAGGGAACGCGTGGGAAAGGTAACCCCGAAAGTAGTAAGCTTTGCAGAATCGGTTCAGTGTATTTGCGTTACCTACCAGTGCTCTTAAGGAATCCACCGCGGAGACGCGCAGCTCTCATTGGCGACCAACTGTTGCTCGTGGCTTGTCCGCGCACGCAATCCCACCGAGACCGTCTTCCCACCCTCTCGAAGAAGCCCGGCTTCTCCACTACTCGGCTTGCCCGAATAATTCTTCTTCCCCGCGGCGACTCAACAGACCACCTCCTCCCAACTAAACGCGAGCGGGGGCCCATGGCGGAAGCTCCCCCGTGATTTATGAGCCCTCTTTTAAGCGAACCCGAAATTCCGCGAGCTTCCTTAATATTTCTTTGCCGATCATCTGGCTGCCGTCTACTTTTATTCTTTTTCCTGTTTTTTTTCTCTATATCGAGCTGTCGTGAAGCGTTTTTTCTTCTTCTTAGCTTCAAAAAAAGAGAGACGTCGAGTGGAACCATAAATGTATCAGAGAGCGAACGGTTAGGAGCCGTCCCTTCGAGCAACCTTTCTCAGCCTTGGACAGGGGAAAGAAAATAAAATAGGAAAACAAAAACAAAATGGCTTGGCCGAGAGATGAGCGTTATTCCACGCCGTTCCCAGTATTCGGCTGGGTGCTATAGCTACCGTATCACCTTACCGTACTTTCACCTGATTCCTTCTGTCCACGTAGTGTGTTTTTAAATAACTGTCTTTTGCTTTTTGCTTTTACGTTGTTGGTCATGCACAAATAGGAGTGGTGTTCAAGGACAGAAGATTTTTACTCTTGATATAACATGCGGCGAACGCACTGCTGTAAAATATAAAGCTATTCATTTCTTGCTTATATATTTCGCTTTTTTTTTTCTGTTCTAAAAGATGGATACTGGGTGGCGCGTAGGGAACAACACGACCATGACTACTGTTGAGTCCCTCTTGAGTCAGAAAAACCAGAAAGTAATGCTTCTGCTTTAAAGCGAAGCTCTCTGCGCCTGACTGATGGAGTCGTTCGTGGCGCAAAACGCCAACTTTGCACAATGAGTTTCACAAAGCGATGATGACCATGATAAAAAAAAGAAAAAAAAAGCGCTTCACGTGGTACGAATCGAACCTGGGTCCTTCACGTTGTGAAGCAGACGTATGTCCGATTGCGGCATTCCGACACGTTCGCAGCAGTTCGGATTTTGGACTTAGAGTTTAACTTAGGTTGCATAGGAGAAAACTTCGCGTTTTAACCATCTTGCTGTTAAGAAAGGGGGGCTTGATTTTTCCGTATTTCTGTCCTTCTAAGTATTTACGTTTCATTTCTTCGGAATAGACGGGGCGGGGGACGCTGGAAGTCAGCTTTACGTGCATCAATTTTTTGAAAGCTATGGCAAGCCAGCACTCGTAAAATACTCCAAACGGAAGTGTTCACGATAAGTTCGAGCGGTCTGAGCTCAACCCACCGCGTTGTCCCGATAATACCAGCATACCAGTAACCGCCACTTGCAAAAAGATATTGTAAATACCCATGTCATTTACAATAGCTATTTGTAAATAACAAACAGTTATTTGTATTTACAAATAGTTATTTTTAAATACAAATAACTATGGTAAGAAATTCAAAGCGGCACCTATGACTTCTAACGTATGTAGGTGCGCGAATTTTATTGTTTAAACAATAAGCCGCGCCTTGACTACGCGACAAACGGCCGTTTATATGGTAGTCTGTTAACTATAGTGCCAGTAATCAAGGTGAAACCATTGATTTATTGTTTCGTATATTGCCGCGATGTCTGGCTTCTTTTTTATGTCGTCGGAGGTTTAGCAAATGACAGTGAGAAACGTGCTGAATGTTAGGTCGCACATTATTTCCTTCTTGCCTTTCAGGGGTGCTAATTGGAGTGGTCGTATAATATCTTTGTTTCCGGGATGTTATAAAAGTTAAAGGGACCCTGCAACACTTTTTAAAAATTTTTTTTGAAATATTAAATGCTTGCTGAACGCAGTCACCCAACACAACCAGTACTTAGACAAGAGGGTCGCAAAGTACCTCAGCCAGAAACTACTGCTCTATGCCCATCAGATAACTTGTAAACTCACGCAAAAATTTTTCTTTCTTTCCCAGTCTTGCAGTTTTTAGACGGCTCGAATTACGTCACTAAGGCGATGTAACGGATGTTGGTCCGTTTTCCTTCAGTTGCAGCAATGAGCGCTTTTCGATAGCAACTTAAAAAAAGCCACAAAAAGAAAGCAGATCTGGAAGGCGTATCTGTTGCGACAAGCAAATCATGCAGTGCCACTCTGTGCTGGCGACTACTATAGCTTTCGCAGTGCTTCCAGACGAGAAGGAAAGACGGAAACAGCTTATCGAAAGTGTTGCAGCGTCCTCTAAGGAAGTTTCACACAAATGACAGAAGTCGGAGCCGGATAGACCGACTGTGTCCATTTCGTGAACAGGCGACTTCAGTGCGCAGGTATTTCCAGGGCGCACACGGGAAATGACCCCCGATTGCTTGACCGGCAGGGTTGTTGTAGCTTTGTGCTGCAGTCGTAGTACACCCCTGTATTTTGTTTTGTTTCCTAATGTGCCTGGATACTTTTTAAGGGAACACTGCTATCGACTAATGGCGTCTGCTTGTGTCAGCCAGACACTCACGGGACATTTGGTTGATACAGCGATATCAACCAGGTATACGTATCATATACTGTCGCCCCGTTCCGAGCTCTGAAAATATTGAGTTCGTTTGAACCATAGATAAAATACAACAGATGGCGCGAGCAAACATGGCTGTTCCTTATCGTCGATGAGAATAATAAAAGTTCACTTTTAAAAACGAGAGTGTTGTTTGGGCTACATAAACCGGAAAAATGTGGCCTGTCTGTCTGCCCTTCGGTTCAGCTATCTGGCGGAAAGTTAAATGAATTCCTGAACGAGAAGCTTACAGTATAGCCAAAACCTTTTCGAGCCACTAAATATGGAAACATACTTCTTACTTGTGAACATTGTTGACCAAAAAGAAAACATTCGGCATATTTCAGGCAAAAAAATCAATGAACAACTGACATTCGCAGTGTTGTTTTAATTGAAAACAAAATTGAGTACGACTCAGCGAGCAATGGAGCGGAAGACGATAGGTGTAACATTAGGGACAAGAAGAGAGCGGAGTGGGTCAGGGAACAAACGCGGGTTAAGGATATATTAGTAGAAATTAAGAAGAAGAAATGGACGTGGGCAGGGCATGTAATGCGAAGGCAAGATAACCGTTTGTAATGAAGGGTAACCAGGGATTTATACACACGCCCCTAACACGCCCCCAACGCCACCCCAGAAGGACTTCGACACCCCCCAAAAAAGATTCCACAACCACAAGCACCCTGCCTGCGGATTTATACAACACCCCCCTCCCCCCCCCCCCCCAAATCGAAATTCTGCATAAACCCCTGAGGGTAACAGAGTGGATCCTTAGAGAAGGCAAGCGTGGCAGGGAGCGGCACAAAGTTAGATGGGCAGATGAGATCAAGAAGTTTGCGGGGATAAACTGGTCGCAGTTAGCACAGGATCGGGATAATTGAAGATTAATAGGAGAGGTCTTTGCCCTGCAGTGGGCGTAGATAGGCTGGGGATGATGATGATGATGATTATTATGTCTGCGATATATAAAAAAATACTCGTTGAAAAAAAATCATTTTGACCTAAAAACACAAAATAAAGCTGGCGCGAGCCTCGACCTTGCGTCAGCGTTCAAATTTAAACAGTAACAAAATGTTCCAGTAGATGGTCTGAGCAGTGGAACGCGGGAAATTTGGATTCACTTTAGCAAACGTCCTCCGTGTTTATCGTGGTAGGATCGAAGGAGAGGGGAAGAGCATGAGAGGTGGGCAGGGCTGGGAAGAGAGGCATAACGTGGCAGGGGCGGCAAAAAGACTGTGGTCTTCTGTCCACATTTGCCGCGAAGTGAGCAGATATGCAGCCACACAACCCCGGCGACACACCCTTCGAAGCACAACGCGTGATTCACCGGGCCCGCTGTTGGCGCCTGCGGGCGCCTACAGCGGTCGCCACTGCCGCTGCGCCGAGGCAGCCAGCCACCCACGCAGCCTCCCATGCATGCGGCGCTGGGTCGTTTCGGGCAACGTGACTCCTCACGCGCCCGGCGAAGAGGAACGGTGCGTTCGCCATGAATGAACGCCGCGTTCGCTCCAGCGAACGCCGCGTTCGCCCGGCCTCCTTCTATGAGCGCTGCACGGAACCGAACGGCTTTGAGACGTGGTCAGCAATACATCTAAATCAATGATCCAATCAAGCGAAACTAAGTCTCAACCAGACTAAGCCAAGCTTTTGCTTTGCATATCCAAGGTTATCTGAGCGAAGCCGCAGCCATTTTTTTTTGCCTAGAACCGATGTCATATTCACGCAATCCTGCACTTACAGTTAAGTAGGTACATACATACATACATACATACATACATACATACAGTTTATTTCATGTAAATTTCAGGTAAATTTCTTATTTAGAAGGCGTAGTCGTCCAATATGATATTTATATTTGCTTAATGTATATATTTCCCACAAATAAGAGCGTATCCATTACCCTAGGTTGCGCTAATCCCCACCTCCCTAGAAAAAAAAAAAACCACAGCTTGTCTGCAGCCATGGCTATTACATTTCCCCGATGCCTGAAACGCGATGCCCTCCCGGTGCCCTACTGACATCGAAAGACATGCACATAGTCGCGAGACACAAAACGAGAAAAGAGCACGAAGGCCGCGATGTTCCGTGCAAGAGCGTGTGGCCGCACGCGCACACATTGCCGCCGCCATGTTGTCGTCGTCGTCGTCGCGGTGGTCCCCAGCCGCGGCGAATTTGCGGAAGGCGGCGGCTCAATCTGGAACCGGACACCGCGCTCGAGTCTCGCGCGCGCGCTACGCAGGAGGAAGGCTCATCAGCCTTAATGGTGGCTGGCGCGCTTCTGATTACGAGCCAGCGATCGGCCGGCGCCATGGCCCCTTCCCTCCTCCTCCTCCAGTGCTTCGGAATCTCCCTTTTCGACCTCGCCGTTTCCCTTTTTCGTCCTGCAATGCTCCTTGGCTTCGCTCTGTTTTTTTTTTTTTTTGTCTTTTTGTGGTCCCTGTTCCTTATTCGTTTTCGGTTCACGGCATCCGTCGGCTGGCCGGCCGGTTGGTCGGTGGGCTCGCAGCTTGTGATGCGGTCACCCTCTTTTCGCGACGAGAACGACCTTGTTCGCGGAGTCCCATGCATTACAAACGGCACAGAGCTCGAGTGGAGACTCCTGTATTCGGGGTTGCCCGTTCGTCTCTTCTTTGATTCTTCGTGAGTCCCTGTTTCCCTTTTTTTGGTCACTTCTTGCCTTTTCTCTGGAGCATTCGAATTTGAATTCTCCGCTCTAGCGTGTGTAGGAGAGTTTTTAGTGGCTGTCTTTGACGTTGCGTCTTCTTTGTTCCTATCGAAGTTACACTTGGAAAGGAGAAGTTTCGACGCCTATCACGGTTTCTTTCTTGCTCTGTCCACTTTCTGTGTGACATCGGTATGCACTGAGAAAGTTCCTACATAAAAATAAGCCAGCACCTCCTTCCCGGATGTTTTGTTTCTGCGTATAGGTTATTCGTACAAGTTAGACTTCCCAACCTCCCCAGAAACTTTACACGCCGTCGTAGGCACGTACCATTTGAAAAATCAGGGAGCTCAAACTCTGCTATAGCGAATTTGGAGCGCAAGGTACAGAGTAGAAAGAGAGAGAGAGAGAGAGAGAGAGAGAGAGAGAGAGAGAGAGAGAGAGAGAGAGAGAGAGAGAGAGAGAGAGAGAGAGAGAGAGAGAGAGAGAGAGAGAGAGAGAGAGAGAGAGAGAGAGAGAGAGTACTTTTGTACGGTTGTTTGTAATTAGGACTAGCCCTCCTCTACAAACGGCGATGAAGTATCAAATTTTTACGAGTGGCTGCAGTGTGTGGTTCTAAAATAGTAATATCCTAAAATCTTTCTTGACTTCTGATTGGTATGTCCCAGCCGACCTTACCAGGTAAGTGGGGAGGATGGTGCGACCAAAATAAATATATTTTAATCGGACGTTTCTAATAAATAAACTCATTGCGAAGCGTCCCGAAGAAAATCATGTAATAGCGCTGGCATTCCAAAATTCAACTTGATAAGATAAATGGTAAATGGTCACAGCTCTCTTCAGTGCCACGTTTTAAGGGGTAGAATCCAAATGCGCGCAGTCTCCGAAGTAGAACGTGGAACATCCAACCTGTCCATCCAACCTACGCGTACTGAAAAGGACGGCAGAGAGTCGATAGAAAAACACGGGCAGCGAAAACAAAAGCCGAGCGAGACATGTTTCTTTCATCGAGCATCCGGCGTCTGCTCTCCAGCGCTTGTTCCGGCTGCCACTCGATGAAGCGTCCGTCGTACAAAAAATATGTCGACGTTCTACCCAATGTTGTTTTAAGGGGCTTGCTTTGGAGGGATTCTTTTTTTCCCGCATTTCTTGTTTCGTCTAGAGAACAATCGTGAGCTGAAACGTGTAAGGGAGAAAGCCTGGACAGATATCAAGCAACGCAAGCTGCCACTGGCTTCGCGTACACTTACTTCGTGGTTTATAGGTTTTTCTTCTGCACAGTTTTCTTTAGCTTTGAAGAGATTCGAGAAACGAAACACGGATGTTTTCTAAAGGCTCTTGGTTATAGTTGAGCAAAGGTTCCCTGGTCTGCGTTTTTAATTGCGTTAACTCGGAGCATGAATTTTCAGATATTGTGAATAAAGACGCGGTGAGATGTCGAGTATATTGTCACTAATTTGTTCTGTACACTGTGAAAAAATTCTCCGCATTTCCCCGAGGGGAAGAATGTGAAAGTGCGAATGCACGAGTTGAATTTGCGCGGTTCGGTAATGTTCGCGAAAGAGAGATCACACACACACACATAACTACAAAGAAAGAAAGATGCATTTATTCACAGACACCTATTTGTGTTGTCGTTGTACTTGATTGCTAGAGCGGATCTCAGCTTTGAAATTTCGTGTCAGTACTCCTTTAAGCGGGTGCATTGGCCCTTCTCACGCCCGATTCTTGGCCAATCCCCCACGTGGGTATGTGCCATGTCAGCGGCCAGGCAGCGCGCGCCCATCTCCCCCCGTTGCCAAGGAAGACGAGGAGCGCGCGCACCCGCAGCTGTTGCTATGCGGACGGCGGCGGACGCTTCAGGCTCGCTTAAGAAGTGCATTCGCACTTAAAAATGTTGGCACCGTCCGAAGCAAACAGCGAACATAAATAACACTTCAAGTTCGCCATGGAGACATTTCACATCTAACAGTGGCCGCTGACGTAGTGCAGGGTGAGTTTTCCCTTGTCTCCTGGATCTTTTAACAGTTCCAGAGCATGCTAAAATATAAGTCTAGTATAATCTCCCGGGTGGAAACTGCCAGTTAGTGCGTAGGCCTTCACTCCTGGGGCTCATCTATGCACACTCCAAACGAGGGGCTACGCGCAAACCTACGGCACGGCTTCTTTTGAAGACGATAGCCTTTCTTGGGCTATTTAAGCGCAGAAAGTTTGGTCTGTCTGTCTGTCTGTTTGTCTGTCCGTCTCTCGATTCAGCCACCCGGCCAAAGTTAAACAGAGGCTGCACAATAGGTTTATATACCCACAGCCAAATCTAAACGTACAAGTCCGGTGGCAGTGTTCATACTTGTATACATTGTTGAAGAAGAATAAAACATAATCCAGATCCGACAGACAAAATCAACACATAAGTGATATTTGCAGTGTTTCTTTATCAAAAAAATTCATGGATGTTTCATTTTTGCGATTACAAATGACATAATACATCCACTGCAGAAAACAAAATCACTCTATAGCTTGCTGTCGCCCGCGCCACTATTGCTCCTGGTGGCATTTTAAGAAATCAAACAGAAACAGTAATGAAAGGTTCCACTAACTAGTTTTGACGTTCCGCTTGGAATGCATGTGGTCTAAGTAGGGTGCTTCGATTCACGCCCGTCTTCGCCGTACGGCAGCGCTGGCATCGAGGCACCCGACTTGGAGCAGTAAAATGCGGTAAGTTTAAATTGACTTTTTGAGCAAACCTCTAGCGTGTTTTTCTTGGGATGAGCGAGACGGGAGAGGAACAGCATAAGAGGTGGGCGGGAAAGAGAAGGGAGGCATTTACTTGGCAGGGGTGCCAGACGACTATCGTCGACATTTGTTAGGAAAGGAGCAGATACGCGGCCAATTTTTTTTTCAGGCTTTTCCGTCCCAGGAACCAAAACATAACCGGACAAGTGTTTGGGTACGCCTTACGCGCATACGAGCAGAGCGTATATTTCTGAATAAAGGGCCTTTTAGTTATTACGTGTCAGGCGCTAAGGACGGAAGGACAAATTTTTGGAGGGTGTTGCCTAAAAATGCTTGCACATTAAAATGGGTGCCGCTATATAGGGGTTTTCCCCTTAACTGGTCAATTAATATACGAGCTTTGCTTTGTTCGAACACGGGATGATCCAGTTTATAGGTATATATTTTCTAGTCGTGAACCAATTAGCTCCGAGACAATTATTAGCAGATTTCTTGATTGTCTCCGGCGTCTCAGCCGCCAAGGCAGCCGTCATTGGTGCATACCTGGTTGGGCGCTTCCTCCACTTTCGCCTGCTTTTTTGCTATTTTTATGAGCTAGCGTGGCGGACAATTTCGGTGACCATTCCACGAACCGCCCAGCCCGCATTCTGAGACGTTTGCAACACATTGACAGTCGATCGGTGGTAAATGTACTTCAAGGCTTATCAGCATTCTTTCTTCGAAGTTCTCGGACCTTTCATGACAATTCTTGTTAGCTGTCCTTTTGTCGCCGTATTTGTAAACCCTGCATTTTCTTTAGTCGTCGGGGTTTTGTGCTGTGCCAGCAGGCGCCGCATTGCTGACTGGGTGGTGAGATGGTATCGGGCGCCCGCCCTGCATAAATGGGAATTCGTGCTAGTTAGCACGAAAACACCATAGTACAGAATAAGAGTGACAACCCAGCGGAAGAACCTTAGGTTTTTATTGCCTGAAGTTGGGTTAGGTTAGTAGGAGAACGAAGTAATCCATTCCCCAAGTCGTGCGTGACGCAAGAAACACAGCCTGTCGGCACCTGAATTCCCCTCATTAATGTCCCCAGAAGGCGCAACAGACGCACAAAAAGAAGAAAGGAAAGAAAACAGAAGACCAGACGGCGTACCTTGCTTGTTTTTCTCACTTGGTGAAGCTTTCACTGGTTGCGACTTGTGTTATTCGTAAGCTCACACGGGCTTGCGGCAGCGCGCATATATGTAAATACCGACTTTTCGTCAGCGCTACACTACAATGGCATGGCTAGCGTATACAGAGCGAGTAGACAGTAGACAGAGCCGCTTGTACTGCCACCCTCGCGTTACGAAAGGGCGTTATGAAACGCCTCTGCACCAACACGGGGGAACGCCACTGAGCCCTTGCTCCATCCATGAGTATTGATGCCAGCATTGCATTATCGTACTGCTAACACCGATACAAATGCCTGGCGGTAGTCATATATTTTTACTATTTCTGTGTCCTGGCTGGTATTTTGGATGCAGCCTACTGCGTTCACAAATCGCCTTTGTTGGATCTTGGTGGTTTATAAATAAAAACGTGACTGTGTAAGTCATGTCGTTGCACGTATTCTTTTTTTTTGTCGTTTTACCCGTTTTTTGCTTTCTTTTTTCAGAGTTGCTATTCATTTTTCTGCACCATTATATCTTACTAGCATGTAGGTTGCGGCGATTCCGGGCTCAAGAAATCCCGTAACGCTTTTTCTGGGCGTAGGTTCCGCCCACCTGCCGAACAATGATGGGTAATTCCAAAGTGATAAGAAGAAAAAAAGAAGTTAGAAATAATAATTCTTACCACATGTAGCTTAGTAATGGTGTCGCAAACGATTCACTGCTGTAGCTGTCAACAGACGTCACTCCGCATGCATCATAGTTTTTCAAATAAATCCTATTTTTCCAAAACTTGTTTACTGTGTATTTCAGTACTGTTTATAGTCTCACTGCATATTTGTATAAACCTTGCGTTTTGTTTTCGCTGATCTTTGTTAATATTGGCCAATGCCGCTTGCCGCCTGTCGCACCGGGGGGCTGGGGCTAGTCAAGCTGTTATGCGGTTTTTTCCCGGCTCCCTTTGCATGAACGTGTTTTTTGTGCAAGAATAAATCAAATCAAATAGCGCGTAAATTTAACAACTGTACCCGACTTTCAGACCTTTCTATATTAGGCACAAATATAAGTATACCTAAAGATGACCACAGTTTTTTAACGCGCGGCTAAAAAGCAGCACCCCTGCTACACTTTAATACTGGTAACCCATAATGTAACTTCTAAACGGAAGTAACCTATAAAATAAAGGTTACAATGGATTCATTTTGATGTTTTCTTTATCCCTGTCCGTTCTAAGGGTTACAAGCGTGAGGTTAAAAGCGTTTTATAGGTTACAATAAAGGCTTAGAACTTGTGTAAGGGGTGCACGCCAACTTGTGGAGAACGTCTCGATCGTAGATGAAATACCGACAGAATACAAGCAGCAGCGTGTTTTGTCTTCTCTTGCCGTCCTTCGCCTCCGTTCGAGCTGCTATTTGCAGGTTACCCGGCCTACACTTCGCCTGATGTTACACTCGCTTGATCTTTATTGTATTATTGCGAAAACAATAAATGGCCCCTCGAGCGAAAAAGGGAGAAGAAGAGAGTGGAGTGGGTCAGGGAACAAACGCGTGTTAAGGACATATTAGTAGAAATTAAGAAAAAATGGGCGTGGGCAGGGCAGTTAATGCTAAGGCAAGATAACCGTTGCTCATTAAGGGTAACAGAGTAGATCTCTAGAGAAGGCAAGCGTGGCAGCGGGCGGCAGAAAGTTAGATGGGCAGATGAGATCAAGAAGTTTGCGGGGATAAATTGGTCCCAGTTAGCACAAGACCGGGGTAATTGGAGATTAATGGGAGAGGCCTTTGCCCTGCAGTGGGCGTAGACAGGATGATGACGACGATGATGACGACGACGATGATGAGGATAATGAGCATAAAAGTCGGCGTCCGGCTTCTTTAACAGAAAGACGAGCATGAGGCATGTGGTCGTCTCCTCCACTACAACGCATAGAAAATAAGGGAGCGGAAAAACACAGAAAAAGAGCAAACACCCAAGCAGCGAAATCCACCTTTATATTCATCCCTACCCAACACGTGGGCAGGAAGGAGCAGGGGCGCAACGCGTAGGTGCAGATCGAAGCCATTCGAAAGCGTTGAGGATCTCAAGGCAAAGCGTTTCAAATGTCAAGATTACAAAGTCCTTCGCAATACGAGGCGGAAGCAGCAAAGCGTATCATGCGTTGAACTGAACATTCATGCTCTCACATTAACAACGCATAAGGTGTGCTTTTTTAAAGCGAAAATTTTTTTAATGGAGGCAATGGCGTCCTGTAAATAAAAAAAAACTAGTAAATTTCCTCATAGACTGGTTGGTCGACCCAAAAACTCTAAGGATATTTCGACCATTTTTCGGCAAAGTTGGGCCGGCTAAACTCGCTCACAAATTTATTTTTGGAATCGCCTCTCACTCAAGCTCAAGCAGGTACACTGCAGAGCAAATCATCTATGCGCCCCTAAGCTCAAACTCACAGCGAGCGCGAAGCTCAGAACTTACTCAGGCTCAGAACTCAATTCGAGCTCAGAACTCAAACGGACTCAGAACTCACTTGGGCTCAAAACTCAAAATGGACTCAGAACTCACTCGAGCTCAGAACTCAAAATGGACTCAGAACTCGCTCGGGATCAAAGCTCAACGCAAACGTACGCAGAAATCACTCGGGCTCAGAACTGAAAATTGACTGAGAACTTAAACGGGCTCAGAACAAAAAAAAAAAAAAAAAGGACTCAGTACTCACTCGGGTTGAGAACTCAAAATGGGCCCGAAACTCACTGAGGCTCAGGCGTACTCTAACCGTCGCGGTCAAACTCACTAGAGATCACCCGGGCTCAAATCACTCGGGACCAAACTCACGATGCCACACTAGCCTCACGCTGCCTCAAACTCGAACTCCCGCGTGCGTTTCACCCCAAAGGAGTCTGATTGAGCGGACTCATGAGTGAGTCTGCCGACCTCTGCTCTTGACACATGCCTCCTGCGTGAAACCGAACTTCCATTGTGACAAAACGGTTACTTGAAAATAGCGGAAAACAAACTCTATTACATACGACAATACACGCATCGATCATGAAGGAGTACAAGAGTATACCTTTATCTCATAAACCACGTATCGGTATACATTTAGGCCATCCGTAGATGTGTTTACTTAGTGCGCGAAACATCGTCGCATGGGTTCGTTTTTCGTTTGTGATTCGAGTATTAGAAGGCTTGACGATCGATTGGACGCAGCTTCAGAGAAGGTTGGGCGCACTTTTAGCGAAGGTTCTGACGCAATTTCGACGCAAGTTTAATGTGAGATTCGCTCTTTTCCCAACTTTCTTTGGGGAGTGACCGTAATTTTTTTTTCAACTTCAAAAAGGGTTTTATTTCATCTCGGGGCAGGTATTCTGCTATTCCTTTTTGAACAGTCGTCCGTTTTCTTTCTTCTCCACCTGGTTTTCTTTCTATAGTTGGTCATTCGGACTCGTCGGGCATGCATAACGTTTGAAAGCGACGATGCGTATCCTTTTCATTCGACATGACTGCGTATATAAGCGTCGTAACAAAGTGAACGTTTTGAGTGACGCGTGACCAGGCGCGATGGGGCGTGTACGAACTAATAAAAGAATGTGCCGCCGCAGCTAAAACGTTTGCGAAACGCTGAGGTTCGCTGCTTCTCCTCTCGTTCGCCACACGCGTCTTCTGGCCGAACGGCTTCGCGCGCCGCCACGAATAACGAGTGATGGGACCAGAGAAAGCGAACAGTAAAAAAGATGACGCTGAGGAAACAGCACGTAGAGTGAAATCAATTTTGTGTTAGAATTGGACGCTGTTCGTGTTATTTCAGCCATTATGTTTGGTCTTATCTTGTTTCTAATGCCTTTTTTGTGTGTCTATTTTTTCGATGGCGCCGTTTTCTGCTGACTCGTTGTTATTATTTTTGGCAAAGGGCCATCGAAAGTTGGGTTTTACACCACCCCGCTTGTGTTGGAAATTCTTGGCGTTCCGACCTTGAGCAGCGAGTCGTGAAGGCATTGTCTCAGCCAGCAGACTCTTTTTTTATGTTTGGCTTTCTGTACACATTCCCGCGTGCTTTATGCGGATTCTAATGTTGCCACATCTGTGCGGTTTAATACCGCGCGATGACGAAAGCCGCGAGAAATTCGCCTTTTCTGGCGCTTATCCAGCCGCGCGGGAATGGTGGGGTTGAAAAGTTTTGTGCAGGTGTCCTTAGAAAGCCCGCTTGAATGTTGAAGAGCATTCTTTAGAAGGTATCAAGGGGAGAGTCGTGGTGCTGATGCATGTGCTTTTGGGTTGAGGATATTACGACTTGGTCGTAGTTAAACAAACGACCAAATTACATCAGTATCCGTTCGAATGTAAGGTTGCTACACACGATCGGATATATTAGGGGTTACTGTGAAATGCACCATACCCAGCTTTCGTTCCAAAAATTCTGACCTCTCAGGAACCTAGGAAAACCATTTCAGGAAAGTGATATTTGGCACAAAGCAAGAAGTCAACGTGAAGATGAAAACACTAGAAGGACTTTCCAGGATTTGGAATATTTCATGTGCAATTCGCCGTCAAATCTTACTCCCCATGTATTTCTATGGGATAATTTCCATGGCTCAGGAACTTAGCCGCAAAACATGCAAGACTTGAAACTGTGCGCAAACCAAGTTTTCACCCCTAATATTAGCAGCGCATAAGAACTTTACATTACGCTAAATACCTACAGAGTAATCGCTGTTGAAAGGACTGCCATGAGCGGGAAAGCTGCACATGCATTGTTTTACTGCGGCAATGTTTTGCAAAATGGGGAACCAAGCATTACCCACATAGAATACAAGTGTTTTTTTAATGCTAGGCGTCAACAAATGCAAGAAATGCGATACAAATAAGTGCACACAATACCTCTTATTCTCTGCTTGCACGTCTTGACAGCACATTATTGAAAAAAAAAAAAAAAAACATCCCATATACGCGGCGTGTTCGAATAAAACTTGTTTTTGCGACGTTTTCGGCCGATTTGCTTTTTCTTCGCTGCGGCAACGACCTTTACTCCCTCACTGTAGCTATAAGTGTGGGCTTCTTTCATTTTTTTGAAGTGATAATCATTGGACATCACCTTAAAGGGGCGTACGCTATGATGTGTGTTTCTCGTTCCGGGCAAGTATTGCCACAATTATGGCAAACACTGGGGTCTTTCTCGTTCCGAGCAAGTGTTGCCACAATTACAAGGAACGCTGGAGGTTTTTTTTTTCTTTGGCAGTGTCTAGAGTGCCGTCCCACGGTATTATAAGCACTTCACTATATCTAAGTACACTGGCGTTTTGTAACAAAATTACCGCGTATTGAACTAAATCGCTCTAGATAATGTAAATCTAGGCAACCCAACCTAAACATAACATAACATAACCTAACGGACATAAAGAAATCATTTAAGACACTGAAAATTACCTAAGCCATAAAAATTATAGTTCAATTTAAAGATGAAAAAAAAAAAAAAAAAAAACAAGGCAAGAGCCGGCCCCGAACCACCGTCCTTGGGATCAAGAAGCTGAGACGGGTCCTCTACACTCCAACGACAGACGCTTCGGCCCGTGCTAGCCTAGTCTTAAAGGGGTCCTAAAATGCCTTCCGCCGATGCTTGGATGTACATGTAACCAAATAAAGCAATGTATTAGCAATCTCCTCCTGCAATAATTTTGTTAAAGCGATGAGTATTAGCTGAGAAATCGTAAATCAAAAACCGCGAATTATCGTCGCGCCGTATTTCCTCCTCCTTTCAACTGTTTCTTCGCTGTTGGCCTCCCCTCCCATGATGCTCCGCTCCTCAGCGGTGACGTACTTCCGCTATTGCGCTCCCACAGACTGCCGTCTGCTACGGGCCAGCTCTTTCGGCTTTTTCATCTCTGTAGACACCATGGAGACAGGCTGGAAAAGCGAACGAATGACCTGGCCGCATGTGTGCGGCCTGGCCTTGCCCTTTCGTGGTGTACGTAGCTGCAGGGCTGTAGTTGGTATCGGCGGCGAACTCGCAGCCGCGTGGGGAGAATCGTGCGCTCGTTCCCTTTGGTGCACCGCGCACTGTTTATCCAAAAAGCGCGGTCTCAGATGTGGCCCCGCTGGTGCCGGGTGTTATTTTTCGGTGGTTGTAATTCCTACTACCGGCGGCATGTGAAAAAAGACATTTTCAACCGACACAGAACCCGTGCACAAAACGCGCCGGATCGGATCGCTTTATCAGCGGCGATGAACGTGAAGGCGAAGAGCAAACCAACGCTGCACTCGATCAGCGAGAACCCGTGTTCTGACAAGCTGCACCCATGTGTTGCATTCAACACTGACGGGAAAGCGTTTGTTTGCACTTGTTTGGATAGTCGTAAAATGTCCAAACACTCCGGCACTCCGCTAGCAGATCAGCCGGCGAGACATTTCGGAAAACATTTGACAGATGGCGCCGTATGCATTAGTGTGTCGCTACGCAAAACTGATGAGACGCTCTACTAAAACTCCCATCGCGGTGTCACGTAGCGGGACGCAAAAATTTAGCGTTTAGCGTATGCAAAGGCCACAAACGCTGTACTAAAACTCTATTAGCAGCAAAATAGCGTGCGTATGTGAAACCGCTTGCGTTTACAAAGCTGCACGCCGAGCGCGTACGTTTAAAACCTAGTGACATCGTTTAAATACACTGGCAAGCACAGTGTAACGTAGTCTGATATCAACCGTATGCTCAGGCGACAAGCAAGAGCTTGTTTTATGTGGGGCGAAGATTGCGCATAAAGGCCCGTTCGCACTTGCGACGAAAGCGAGTGAGAGTGGCAGGAATTCCGTCGCTTTGTCGCGCGACGATCGTTTTTGTCGAATGGTCGGGACAAATTTTGGTTGCGCGACAGAATTCCCGTCGCTTTCGCTCGCTTTCGTCGCAAGCGGGAATGGAAAGTTCTGCCGCTGCCGTCTGCTACGCAGCTCGGAGGTAACCGCGCGATCTGCTCGGGCCGGATGAACGCGCACACTCCCGCATGGCAGCGCTCCAAGCGGCAGACGGCCGCGTACATCGCTCCCGGCGCCCGCCTGGAGCCCGTCCTCGGCACACTAGCCAGTATATTTCAGGCACTATAATGGAGGAAAGATTTTTTGCTTCCGATGAACCTAGTCTTTGCCCCTGTGTTTTTTAATACGTGAAGTGGTTAGCACATCGTCCTCACGCAGCTCTGTATCGTCGTAGCATCGCTGATTGTCCGAACGAAGCTTGCAGCTAAGCCAATGCAGCGACCGAAGCTGTGTGTGTGTGTGTGCATCGCCTCCTGTGTGTTGTGGACGCGTTCGTTTCGCGATGAAATGCGACATTGTACTTCTGCGGGTGGATAGTGCTTCCCATGGTCTGGATTATCTTTCTCGAACGACGTACCACTCAACCTCGCATGGGGTATGTGCAGTGTGCCTGGCTAAAAGCCTTCTCGCTTGCGCGCCAGAGTTGTGACTTGCTGCTCGTCCCCGCAAACCGGGTGTGAGGTGAGTGCCGTATTTATGACGGGCAGGAGGAGGCAACTCATCGTCTGTCAATCGCGGTTCAGACTTGCAACGCATGTTGTGACGTTGCGTTCGTTCGAAACGCATCTGTGGATTGTTTTGAAGTTGAATAAAATGTACGCGTCAAACCCGGGCATTCGGCTCAGGGCGTTCTGTGCGATTGCACCAAAGAAGTGCCACGGGACTTTCTTTATGGTACGTACTCACGTAAGATAAAATCCACGTCGTGTTATGGCCGTGTTGCATTCAATACAAACGGTTAAGCGTTTGTTTACACTTGTTTCGTTTGTCGTAAAATGTCAAAGCACTCCGGCACTCCGCTGGCAGATCAGCCGGCGAGCCGACGCTGAGCAGACGACTCATCTCTTTGCCGGAAGTGCGTGAAAAAGCAGCCCAATAGCAGGATGTCTAGCTCATGACGAACATCTGGGAATCGATGATGTAGACATGTGAAGATGGCGGCGTCCAAAAACACGAAGGAAAGGGTGAGAAAAAAGCGACAAACTTTGCAACAAAAGTGTGAGCTTTCCGCTGCGCGTAAAATAGTAATACTTGGCACAGGTGACGTTGGCGACCCAATCTAGCGATTGCGCTAGTTCATTTAGTGTGCTCAAAATGCCTTTCAGGGCCCCTTTAAGTATTCGAATGTCGTCGGACGGCACTCTAGCCATGCCTGCAGTGATCAGCTACACTGCCGTCGGACGACACTCTAGACACTGCGTTTTTCTTTTGGCCAATCTTTGCCAATCTCCCTAAGTGGGTATGCTTGGCTTGTCAAACGTACGCAGGGGACGCTGGGCGGTCGTTCGGAGGCAGGCACACACGAGCGATAGGCATTTTCTTGGTTTTGTTAACTGCCGGGCGGCCGCCGCGATGCCCGCCCTCACGTGCGCGCGCTCGGCCATTTCTTGGTATCTTTAACAGCAGGCACGAAATATTGCGACTTTCTAAGCAGCTTCGCTGCTAAAAAAAGGGCGTGGAGAAGACTTAGGCTTCGCTCTTGAGAGGGTAACGTGATTAGCGAGCAGGAGTACGCGTAGACGCACCATCTGCCCTCGTAGAAGGCGGCTCGGAAGAGAGCACGGCACTGGTATATATATACGGCACCGCATTTATCGCGCACGTTTTCTTTTCCTGTGGCCTAGCGGACGTATGATGACATCGGGATCGTAGTGCTACTCGGCGGCCTCTACGGCATGTATGGAAACTTTCCACTCCTCTAGTAATACACCAGTCAGGTTTGTCGGGTGCCGCTCGCCAACGATGGAGGATTTAACGTTCTCTCGGATTTAACATCTTAACGTTCTCGCGGTAAATAATTAGGTGCGTGATTTTGCAGCCTAACAGGTCGCCCTGAGAGTCATATTTAGTCACAGCTGCCACACAGCTAGCAGTTCCTTACGTGCGACTTAGTGAGAATAAAATGTTCTCACTTCAACTTTTTTCGGCATGCTTGTCTGTAAACGCTACTCTGCCACTATAGGACTCTTTGGTAGGTAAACACGCCCCACAGGAAAAGAAGCAAAACAGGACGTCTGAACACCTGAATAGGCTGTTTATTTCTCATAAAAGGAACAACGCCACCGGCAGGCACGAAAACGTCGAATGGTGCCCCGCCCTGAATATGGGCTAAGCTGCGGCGATAAGGTTTAGGTGTTGTTTAGGATTGTGTTTGAATAAAATAACATCCCTTACCATGATTAAACGCGATAGCACGAAGAGCCACTTGATCTTCAAATTATTATTTAACTTCTGTCTATTTTCTTCGCTTGATCTCATTTTTTTTTAAACATACATATCTCCCTTCTTTAAAAACAACTCCCGGAGACGACAAAGTTACTTCGCGACAGCAACTAACCTCGCAAATGTTTACTTTCAAGAACCGTATAAATATTTGCTTTGAAAGTGTTCCCGCAAAAGTGTGAGGTGACCTCGATAATATATAAAACAAACGATGTCTTTTAGCGCTCCTCGCGAACGTCCTGATCCACAGAACAGCTAAGTCAATGAACAGACTTGGCACTAAATTTTACCCCGAGACGTTTACTTCCCATTCATTGTTATCATTTCTACGCTACTTTTAACGCACTTTCCAGCATTGTTTGGACAGTGCGTTAGCAATCAGTTGCCACGCTTCACTGTTGCTTTTAATTTCTTAGCGACTGCTCCTGGGGCCATATACCCCGGCGAACAGATACGATTTCTTCTTCAATGGCGAGCAAGTATCGTTAGACGCCATAACCTCGGGGATTCCTTCCGCCCTCCACTTCATCGCCCAGGATTAACCCCGAGGCGACTATTGGTGTCCTGGCACTGTATTTGCCATGAAAGCTCCGAGTACAAGGTTTGGCGGGCAGTAACTCAGGAGTAAAAGCGAGAACAGGGGCGAGGGGGGAGACGGGTGCGTTTGGGGAGGAGTCGGAGAAAGAGGAACGGGTCATTGTGTGTGTGCAAACATGGTGATGCTAGTTTGTTTGTCCGTGCCTCGCCACGACGTCTTGGGGACCCCGTGCGGACTTGTGTTTATCTAGCGCGGCCCCAGCGGCGTCTCCGGACGAATTACGGCGGTGCCTGCGCTTCTCGGCGTGCGCATGGTTTACGTCTTTTGCCGTTTTTTGAGGCATTTTGGGAAGCAGAAGTTTGCTTCTTGATTATGACTGCGGCCCCCTAGCTACGCACTTACATATCAAACAACGCAACCCGGTTTGACCCCACCTAAGGATTAACGTTCGTTATTACCCGTGCTGTTTCTTGAAGCTGCTACCATAGTCCCCGAAGCATTGAAGGACTCTGCTGCTACTAAGGTAGCTTATGAGCTAATGCAAGCACTTCAAAAGAACTAACAGGTTCCTTGCTTCGTACGCTGATCGAGGCAGCACAAACAACGTCCCTGGCGCAAATATGAAACTGGCAGTGGCCGATAATCGGTTGCGGGAATCCCAAAAATGATACAATACAAACTAGTTGAAGAACTTCATGTTACTTATATAAGGATTATTCAGTTGTCTTGGGCCCTTTGAAAGAACGGCACATTTATTATGAAGCAATTTCGATGATGCACAACCGATGTGTTGATAAAGTGTGGCAATTATTTAAGTATCAGCGCCTTAATTGGCATAGACGTCGGCATTCCGCGATTTATATGCTAGTGATCGCTGATTCGTCGAGGCCTGGAAATTTCGCAACTTCAGAAAAAAGGATTTACTTTTGAACGCGAGGTAATGCATCCTCCAGATTTAGGAAAATTCCACGAACGGCCCATTAAGTTTTCTCACTTTTCCTTCGACTTATTTTTGTTATTCGGCTTTTGCACAATCGGACACTTTGAGTACCCCACTTTACCTAATTTCACCTGACCTCAGCTCAGCTCAGCTCAGCTCAGCTCACTCACTCACTCACTCACTCACTCACTCACTCACTCACTCACTCACTCACTCACTCACTCACTCACTCACTCACTCACTCACTCACTCACTCACTCACTCACTCACTCACTCATTCACTCACTCATTCACTCACTCATTCACTCACTCACTCACTCACTCACTCACTCACTCACTCACTCACTCACTCACTCACTCACTTGCTAATTCATGTATCCGCTCATGTGAGCGCGCATGGTGTAAAGCACCTAACTTAGATTTAATTGTCCCACGTTTTTACTCTGCGCACAGCACTGCACAATTGTACGAATCCTCACGGTAAAAAACAAAAACAAAAAAAACGAAAACAAACATCCATAACAGAAAGAGTCCGGTCGGCAGTGAGTCGCGGCCTGGCGTCCGTTCGCTTAATTCGGTAGAACAAGTTACTTGCTGCGCATTCATTTTCTGTATTTCACGCGTGGCGCCCGCGATGCCTTTATATTGCAGCATTGGTACAGCGCCGCGAACAGGAACTGTGTTGAATGGAACAAGCGAGGAGCTGCTAAGCGAATTTCTCCCGGCGAGAAACGCTAGGCAACAGCGAAAGCGAGCGCGACGATTCGGCAGAAGCAGCTTTTCTCTGGAGCGTGCGTAATGATAAGCACGCTTTTTGCTCTCACGAACTGGGCGCGTCGCCTGTCCCCGCCGAGCATAGGGGTGTCAGGGGAGAGTGTAGAAAATAAGAAAAGAGAGCAAAATAAAGAGAATGAGAGCGAAAGAAAGAGAGAGAAAGAAGGTGGCGCAAAAGTCTGGTGGCCCTGTGGGTTTGCCTTGCGTAAAAATAATGAGGTGCAGCATTTGCATTTTTATTGACAACCCTCCCTCCCTGCGCCCCTGTTTTTTCTGAAATTCTCCCTTTCTTTTTCCTATTTCGTTCTCTTTTCCTTCTTTTTCCTCCTCGATCTTGTTCCGGAGGAAATGTCTTAAGGCTCGCGAAGCCGCTGGGATTTGATGCGTTCAGTGGGGCCCTTCACGGCTTTTGTCATTAGCATTTGACAATCTTTACGCGCGTTTGTTCGCGCCAAGCTTGCCTTTCCGTCGCCGATTTCCCTCGGTGCCATTTCCTGGAATGAACTTTCCTTTCTTCTTCTGCTCTAGCGGAAGCTATTTTACCGTTCCATGCTGTTAACATGTGGGACAGGTTAAGTTGACGCAAAGGGGGGGGGGGGGGGGGTTGTTGATAAGAGCCGCATTGCGCAATGTTTAGGTAGAAGCTAAACGTGAACACTCGACGCTTTTATTTATTCGTGCTGACAGAGCCTTAACGTGCTCGTTTTAAATGTGTGGTGGTCTTTCCGTGAATCTGCTACGAACTGTGTTTTCTGTTGAGGCCTAATTTCTGGGTGTTCCTAGTTCAGGTTATGCGTAAGACAAATAGAAGGCACCGTTGTCTTAAGAAATCCCGGCCCTTTTCCACTAACGTGAAACCTGGGGAGGGGTGAAGCATGCAGTGTATAAGTGTATTCTTGGTGCCGTGGAATTTTTGTCCACAGAGATGAAACCGTTGACAGGTAGAGATATACAGCTTTGCTGCAACAGTCTGTCTTTGAAGCACCAAGCAGTAACCGTGGCTCAAATAAAAGTTTTCTCTTTCTCTCTCTCTAGCGCGAGGCGCAAAAGAGTGTCCCGGTGTTTTTTTTTTTTTTTTTAGTGCACGTTACTTTCTAGCGCGAGGCGTAAACGAGTTTCCCGGCGTTTTAGTAACATGACTACACTCTTAATCTGGTTCCATGTAAGTTCCAGTTAAACGGGGCGATCCACATATTTTTATCTGGATCTAAACGAAGAATAACTGGAACGAGAGATATAAGTGGATCTTATCTGGAACTGTCCATTTGTATTCTTTAGGTTTGTGGTTATTATGTGGAACCGAATAAATGAGGGGATGCGCTGTCGGCCGTTCCAGTTACTGTTCCACTTATGTCCCAGTAAAAAGTTGGGACAGTGCTTTTGTATATTTTTTGCTCGTGTCTTGTTCCACATAACTTGTGCGCTGCAGTGAAGTATGCACTGAATCGTGCATTAACTGGAACAATGAACCACATATATATTTGACGCGCTTTGGCGCACAAGAGCACGCACAAGCACTTGCACGCACACGCCCACAGACATAGATACAGACACGAATGCACATCCGCGCACCCACACATACACCCACACATGCATGCAGTCACACACGCACACACGCGCGCACCACATAAAATTTGATAAACTTCGTCGATATCTATGGAACTGTCTTAGAGCAGTTTACTTATATAAGACGGCTAAGACATATTTTTAGTGACGTTATTTGATAGAAAAAAATATGTCCACTGCTATAACAACACCGTACAAAGCATGAAAGGTGCGAGAAAAGGGTATCTTAGCGAAAATAGAAATTCCACGAACCCCTTTCAGGTTGTCTGCGGTGCTCAGACCGCTTTAGTGAATATCGTCTTTCGCTAATTGCAGACGCGCAGTACGTCTGAAATCACCAATGACTTGAATTTGAGAAGGACCAGATGTCCTCAGGTTCTCCTTCTGCGTTTGAGACAGAGCCGTGGTAGTGCTGAAGAATTCATTGGGCTTTTGTGGATACCTCATAAAGAAATATATATGGTTGTTGAGACTATTGCATGTTCTGCATTTTGTTCACAAAGCGTCGCAGAAACATTGTTTTTTGCTCAATGCTCAGCCATCAGCTCGTTGTGTTGTAGTACGTGCACAATTTTAAGTGTTTTACAGGAACGTATAAATGGCTATAATCTGCTGTAAAATAGGTACTTAGTCCACGTTATTTATGCCCTCATGCGGTATATACATAGTGTTAACCGACTGTGCCGCACTTTACACTGCACGCAGCATGTCACGCATGCAGTTATATATGCTAGGATGTTCGTTAGCATTTTTCGTCTTGTGCATGCTATTAAGGGTGACTCACCTGATCCAATTCACATGGAACTCCCTAATTCATGACGCAAATTCATGAGACTTACTAATTCAAAAGCACCATGTACCGATACAAGAAGTTTTACAAATTCACAGAAATGACATTAACGACCCCGGTTTGCTTCTAGAAATACAGTAGACCCTCGTTAAGACGAACTTCGTTAAAACGAACACTGATTAAGAACCACAACATTTTTCTCTTGTAACGTCCACAATGCAATAAACCACCGCTTAAGACGAATTTCGGATAATACGAATACATTTTTACGGTCCCTTCGGGTTCGTCTTAACGGGAGACTGCTGTATATCATTTCTTTGCAGAGAAAAAAAACAAGAAACGCATTTTGGTTAATCCAGTCTTCACTGGAAGGCGCTAGCGGTCTACCACGCGAGAGTTTTATTTCTTTGTTTCAGTAGAGAAGCGACATATATCTAAAATAAGCAAACTACGCCGTTGTGAATATCGGTATCTATTTGTAAAACTATTCGCATTGGTGCCCGATGGTTTTTAAGTCCGTTGGTCATGATGTAGCAAGTCCGATAGGAATGCTAACAGGTGAGTCCCTTTTAATTTCCACAAGCAAAAACAAAAGCCTCTTTCCAGGGAGCGGTTGACTGGGTGAACGGAACTAAACTTGGACAACTAAATATACCACGTGATACCTTCAATATTTTGTATGTATTAATGCTGAAATGACATTGTAATTCCTAATTATGCTGTGCAGTAACGGCAAAAATGCGCAGAGTTAATTTGCTGTTGTTGTGTCTTGTCATAGTAATTGAAGTTCATTGAATGACCCGCCTTCTCCAGCTGCTTCCCCAGTTGCTGTTTTCCTGTAGTATTGGTGTTCAGAAGGGAAAAGGGCTGGGAAACGGGCCGATGTATTATTACTCTCTAATTAGCTGTAAGTAGCTTTATATAACGTGGGTATCTAACAGCGTCGCAGTATATTTTATTGACTACGGAAAGGCTTGTTGTCAAGAAAAGCAGTAAATGAAGCCACGCCCTTTTGCGTTCATTGTAAACAGTAACGCAGAAATTGTCATCCAAAGTTAAGCTCGCATATCTCACGCACTCACGGCCCTCCGCGAGAAACAACTTTAGCCAGTACTAACGCGCTAACGAGGCTCTTATCTGAGCTTTGTTTTGGCCTCAGCGGGCGTAAACGTCCGCTTAGACGCGTATGCCCGTTTTCCGAATCAAATAAAAGCGATCACGTGTGCCGAGTTTGTATGAGCTCTTATGCGGGCGCATCGCCAAAGCCTCCGCGAGAACGAAAGTTTGCCGAAGCCATGAGGAAAAGACCGCCACTCCAGTAGCGCATTCCATGCGCATGCGTCAGCAGAAGCACGGCAGAGCTGTTTTTGCGTAGATTCACGGTACAGTGGGGCTGCAACGGGTACGACGACGACGGATAAAAATCGGGACAGCGTCAACACTTTAAACGACAGCAGCGCTCCCATCTTCCAGGATTCCCTCCGCTAATTTTACGGTCTTCCGCACACAGCGCCACCAGTGGCATTCCCAAGCGGGTTTCTCAATTGCTCGCGCGATGCGCCTGATATTTACTAAAGAAATTCTCGGTCACGTGCGGCTGGCGAGAACCGTTAGCGCCGTTAGCAGTTTGATTGGGTTGATTGCGGCGTGCCACTGCGAATTTTTTCATATCCCCGGGCTGTATTTCCTGTTCGACGAAGTGGAGTTTTGTCAGGAGCCGCAAAAAAGGTCAGTGCTGCTTATTTATGTGCTAGTAATGGTTGTTGTTCAGTGGCATCCTTGTTAACTGCGTCCGATAAACATACCGCTTCTCTGCCCGTTGTTCGTGTGTCGTCCATGCTTGTGGTCGCGGCGTGTAACATTTTGTGTTGGAGAAACGTTTGCAGCCGTAATTTACCAAAACTTACGTGTTCGTGGGTCAGAGTCGGCTGGACATTTCTTACTGCGTACGTTAGCCATTGCTATAGGCACCGGACAGTGAAGTTTGCGCGGGACTGCAGCGCCATCTCTCGCCGCCGCTTAGCAACTCCGGGTCGGTGGATGTCGCGACCGGCCGTTCAGCGCACGTAAAAACACGCGCGCTGCGTGCGGTTCGACGTTATGTGGCGGAAGTTTTTTAAGAAACATAGTTATAATTGCAAGTTGCAATGTCCGAAAGGATCAAAATGCTGCAGGAAAGAATTAGTGGCCACGCCGCTACTGCTGCGTGAAGTACTGCCACAATCGCGGAAGGCAGCCTGCCATCGTTCTGTACAGGTTTCTCGGGCAGCGTTGCAAGAAATGGATTTTAGCAGTAAGAAAGCCATGACATTTTTTGTCACTGGAAGGAGTATTATGAGTACGATGACTGTTTATGCGCAGCGCAGACACGAAGGGCCGTAAAACTAAAATGTTTGCTTTCAGCGTTCCATACACATCGCGCGCTGCAATGAATCGCATGTCGTCGTAGTATTTGCATAACACAAGGTATTACGGCTTCCCCCACTATTGTTTTATCAGCAGTAACCTTTTTTTTAGCGACATTCACAGCACCGCATGGATGCCAAAAGGCGGCACAAGAATATGTTCACAGCACTTCGCGGGTACGTGATGCCAAAAGCAATGTCAAGACGGTCAGTACGCATCCCGCTTACTGCCCTACTTTGTTTCCCGAAGTGTACAGAGTTCGACCGCGCATTCCAAGCGAGAGCGTGGAAAGCTATCAAAGGCAAGGTTGCATTCACTCGCGCTGACTTCTTTAATGCGTTTTGCGTACTCTGAAAGTTGAGGTTGCTATTGTTTAAGCAGAGGATGGGGAGGAGGAGGAAATACTTTTTTTTTTTAGAATTCTGAACGGCCTGAACAAACTGTATCACAATTAGCCGTTTATACGACTCTAACATTACACACAAGATACAAGCCGAAACTAAACGAAATCTTCGTAAAGACAACCGCAGCTCCACAGCAGATTTCCAACTGTGTGAACTGCGCTTACTTTGTCATAAGCTAATAACGTTTGGAATCCGTTTTTAATCAGTGACAACACCAACTGAGCTGAAGAAGGGCAACCGAAAAAGTAACTGTAGTGTGGTTGGGCGAACAGAGGACTTCCCAACCAGACAGAAGTCTGTCGAAATGTTCACTTTCAAATAACACAGACACGCTTCTGTCGTGGAGCGCCGTGGTACTGACCTGAATCGGCGCTGTAAATAACCTTCCCTTGTGTCAGCTTGATCGTGGCTCATATTGGGTGGGAAAACACTGGGGTTTGAGAATTTAAAAAGATGTTTAATTAACTGAAAAAACTGGGATTACATATATAGACAGAGGAGCACTCAAAGAAGACGTCTGACGCGCTGCTCGGGCGTGGGGCGACTCCCTTGGGCGAACAGAACAACACACACACGCACCACGCGAGAGTCCAAAGCTCGCACGATACACGCTCGGTGGTGTAAACATCCGGCCGCGGTCGCTGCGGCGGTGGTGGTTTCGAGTGCTTCGTGATCCGAGCCCGGTCCCCTCGGCAGGCCGCCGGTGTCTGCTTTCGTTTTCGCCTCTCGGCGCAAGCATTCTAGGCGCGATAATTATCCGATGCTTCGGAGACGGCTGACACTTGCTGAGAATGGGACTTCGCAACGATGTCTGTTCCATCAATTTCTTTCACGGCGCACACGCGCGCGGGAACGTACAATCTCTAACTTCTCGCGCAAGCGAGGCCGACAGCTAGTAGTAGCTCAGCCCCGTAATTGTCCGGAAGTCGCACAGAAGCACTTGAGACATGGGGAAACTATTTGCCAGAACAGTTTTCAAGCACGAGGCACCTTTCAAAAACAATCGCAGAATCGCACAAACAAACAACCCAGAGGTGCCGAATCTATGAACGCGCGCCGGCGCGCCGGCCGTCTGGCTCTCACCGACCCGGAGTTAGCTCAAGCTTCCGCGGGGCGGCGCTGGGTGTACTTTATTCGTCGCGCCCTCTGAGCAGTGACCGGTGCCTATTCGCCGCGAGCTCGACATGTAGGTGGCGACAGCGTCGCGCTGCTAGTGTGGATGCTCCGCTGAGCGGCCCGTAAGAATGCACACTGTGGGCGCGCTTCGTGCCTTTTTCTCGCCGTATGTGCGCACGAAAGGTGCAAACAAGAGTGGTATGCTGTAGTTCGGTTCCTCAACGTTCAATGTATAGCATGGAAGCGGCAGTCAGTTTTCATTACTACGCCAAAAAAAAAAAAAAAAAAAAAGCGACGACTCATCGGGAATCTCAGAATGGCCGTAATTGTGACAATGAACTTGTACGCTGTGGCTCGTAGCAAGCTCGATCTTTCCAGACTATGGCTTTGAGCCTTCAATAAAAGCGTAAATAGAAACAAATCAGGAAGCCTCGATCTCTGAAATTGAGTTTACAACGGCAATCTCAATCGCTTTTACTGGTAGCATGACGCATTCTTGCATTTGTGGGATGCCCTGAAATGGTAACACTACTTAACTGCCCCGAAATTCTTTCTAAGAGCTTACGATATTTTTTGTGTTCAAAAGGCAACATAAGATTACTGAATTTTTATCAGTGCAGAGATATAACTGTAACCGCTCCAACGGGTCTTTTAAATGAAACGTACTTTAGCGACTCTGAAGGAAGGTTTGATGAATAACGGTTTCGGATAGCTTATTTACGGCTTTCGTCGCAAGTGAACTTGCGAATTCAATTGTCAACGCACGCAGTACAATCAATATCTCATGTTTAGCTAGGTTTACGTGACAAGCAGGTTTACAGTGTGCAAACCAAGCTTCTGGGACCTCACAGTGAGCACAAATTTTCTGTTCCGGCTGCTCTGTTGACCATTTGCGTTCCTTTTAAAATCTAACAGGTGCCTGCAACAGCGAGATGTGTTTGCATTCTTGCGTATAAGGTCGCTTACGAACCCTAAAGATGGCAATAAATGAAGTTGCGCTGTTGCAGATGTAGTAAAACATTTCCTTTTTATTTCTCCTAGCGAATCAGCGCAACGGGTTCCCGGTAACTACTGTGTTTTGTAAACTGGATATCGACTTTGTCTTGGCATTTACTTCTTGAGGATTGGTTAAAGAATAAAATTATTTTTTTCGGGAAAGGGGGGGGGGGGTCCTGCCAACGTTGCAAGAGCAGCGAGAAGAGAACGCATGTAACGCGAAAAGCCAAACTATGGTTATCACTATTACTTACAATCGAAACTACACTAGGCGTCGTGTTCTGTAGCGGTGAAAAAGCAGTACTTTAACTCATATTTTCAAAACTGATTAACCCCCTTTTGGTCCGAGATTGTCCAGGAATTGGGGCTCGCCTTTTTCAACATTGTATTGAAAGCAAGCATTGTGGGAAAAATTAAAAAAAAAAAGCCAGCGAGTCATGGCACACACCCCTCACACATGTGGGCAACAACGTGCATTATATTACGCGTTTTCTCTTTCTTTAAACTTAGGTCCACCTTGAAAGGTTAAGACGTGACCATATTAGGCATTTGGTTATGCTGAGTGAGACACGTTTCTGGACAAGGTGATTCGTGTCGGATTTGAAAATGATATATACGAAAATGACACACGGATTGCCACATGACAGACGCAAACTCACAACTGCTTAATTTTACCGAAAAATTCCCCCTAAATACTCTTGCGCATCCATAGAAACGTATTTTAAATAATACGTAAAATTAGCAACTCGATACAGTTGAATAAATGTTTATTCCTCCTCCTCAGTATAAACAACGACTGTCCAAAAATGGTATTTATTTTAGGAAAGGTACGGGAAGGACACGATCACACATGGGCGATAGCGCACGGGTCGTGTGCAGCGTAAATGTTTTTCTTTGTTTCTTCTTTCTGTAAGGACACAGCGCAATTTTACGAGGGTGTGGAATTTGCACGCGTATGCGTCTTGTCGCTGCTTACCCGTTTCGCGTACTAAACTTTTATCCTTTAAATAATCACCACGCCACCTTCAAAAAGCACCCTTAGACGTTCCCGAAACGGCAGACGACTGCACTCAACAATAAGAAAAGTGCAATGTGTGGAAGCAATGTTTATAACAAGTTTCACACTCAAGCTGTGACCAGGGCGAAGATGTTTCGTGGAATTAAACCAGCGCATTAACCCGCAACGGCCGCTGATTATTGCGTTTCTACAGGAAATGCGCAAGCAGAGGTAACTAAGTCATTGCTTACTGCCAAACGAGCACACATATTGGCTGTTTTGTCGTGTGCAGCACGCGTCTTGCGCCGCACGCAATGGGAAAAAGCAGACGACGCGAGAGCGCCATCCACACTAGGAGCGGTTCGTCCCGCCGCCGCCAGGGGCCGACTGTGTTCGCGCTCGGGGCGAATAGGGACCGGGCAGCTGGACGGGTGGCGCCACCACTCGGCGCTCCCCTCGTCAGTGGAATGAGCCGGTGCATTGGACTACACAGTCTCACGTTGTTTTTGTCGTGTTTGCTTCGGTGCTTTGTATGTTTTGGTGGCGTTGTGAGCAGACATGTGAGATGAAACGAAGTCTAGACAGATGTGTTGGGTTTTTAGATGCAGTAATGACTACGTAAACTTGTCGGACGCGTCTAAAGTTTGGTATCGGCTGCAATGGCATGAGCGCTTTTTGCAGCGATCTGCGCTTGGCCCCACCCGTTCTGAGTACGAATAAAACTGCTATTATTAGTATTTTCTTCTTAAATGGACTATCGGCTACGCAAACTTATTGGATGCTTGTAAGGTTGGGGAAGGGCTACATTGACACGAGCGCTTTTTGCAGCGCTATGCGCCTGGCTCCGCGCGATCTGAGTAGGAATAAAACTATTAGCAATATTAGAATTCATTTCTATCACTTTAAATTATCTTCACTGGTTTCAATGACTACGGTTTCCACGCGAGCCTTAGCGCTGGGATACCTCGATACGTGTGCTTTAAATAGAAAGGCACCTGCATACGAGATGGGTTACCGTGTAGCCGTAGAAATGTTGCGGTAGTTTACACTTTCTGTAACCGTGAGCTTTGTACCTTCGGCTTTGGTGAGCGACACTGTGACAGCATGGGAGCCTGAAAGACGAAGTGGAAATCCCACATTTGTGGTAGTAATTTGATCACGAGCCAAAGTTATTCACCAACTCAACAGCCCAAGCTACAAACCATCCCTCCTCCCCTTCCCGTTTTACCACCTGCGTAGAATAAAGGCTGGTACCGATAGTTAAAAAATGTGGCAGTGTTAACGTCAGCCGGTGTTTTTTAATGCTTAAGTATTCTTTACGGAGTTCCTAAAAAAATCGTGTAATGCCTGGTGAAGACACCAAAAACGCGCGATTAGTTGCCTCAAATATGAGTGCATGAGCCCGAGTCCTCCACCACAGACGCATTTCCGACACGCTGGAAAAAGTTTAGATTTGGAGAGAGGGCATGGAAGTTCGAAATTAAACAGCGAAATCATCTAGACCTCCGTCTAATGATTATGATGGTGAACACAGAGCTTTCTTCGTGCGAAATCGAATGGGAAATGGTCAAAGTCAAAGACGCTGCGATCAAAAGACCAAACTGCGTGCTGGTAAAATTCGACGCTTAACTAGTCAAAGTTTAAATCCAGAAGGCAACCAAGGAAACCCATACAATAGAGCTTTGCACTAAACCATGTCGTTAGACGGAGGTGTGCATGATTTTTCAAGCGTAGGTGGCAGCTTGTAAACCGACCGCAGCATTCAGTTGTGAAGCTGAGTACAGGTTTCGGACACCCTACTGTCTGGCGTCCTTCAGCCACGCAGGAATTGGTTCTTGAAAAACCATTTACGAACTAGCCAGCAACCATTGCAATTCTTGTAAAGCAATGCTTCTCCACGACAAGCAATAACGTTCTACTATCATGCGGTATTTATTCTATCAACGATTACCGATGACTGTAGTAAGAGCATTTCTGTGAAATTAAACACGTTTCAGCCGTAGGTAATGAAGTTAAGGAAGCGTGTTCCGTCACAATTTCTGTTTTGAGGTAAATCTTCGAAGACACCCCCAACTTTGTCTTTCGCTTGTGCACGGCGTCGACGCCGTTTCGTCATCAACTGCCAAATGCCAGCGCCGCAGCATTCCTAGATCGGTTGCACACACCGGCTTTGTGGGAGCATTTAGCGGCAATATACTCCTCGGTTAGTGAAACTGCATGCGGGCATGAAAAAATTGCATGAAGAAACGAACTTTCACTTCCAGCTTGACTTCCAGGTTGGCGCATTGAGCGTCGTCTGCTATTTGTAAATACTGAGTATGGGCGTAAATAACAAACATGGCATGCCTCGTAAACGTCACATCCACGCTCAAGATTTACCCGTCTGAAAAATGCAGGGGGGGGGGGGGGGGGGTTACGTACGCTTTGCAAGCCACACCGCAGAAAAACGACAGAAAGCCATGCACAACTACGCTGCGCTGACCGCCACCGGCATTCCACTGACGAGCGGTTCGCCACGGGCGGCGCTGTTCGCTGAAACGACGGTGGTGCCATACAACGGCCGCCCGGTCCCTATAAGGAAGTTGCTGGTTTGCGCGTTTCATGATTGGATGTTCCCTTACTGTGTGGCTTTGCTTAGTTGTATATTGACGGTTGCTGTGTATCTCTGCGGTAGCGAATCTTCTCGGGTTAGTCGCTCGCGATAATCGCGCGTGCACACGTGTACAACTTCCAAGCAAGTTTGTCGGAGCGTCCGTCCTTATATTTATTGGTATTTTTAAAACTTGCGTGGTAATTGCGGCGTTGTGTTAGTCTGCTGAGTAGAATGCCTTTACTGTGCTTACCAGACCGGGAGTCTTCGACCTTGCCCGTTGCGCGCAAGGTAGGCGCTATTTCGAGTGGTGTTGATGTGCTTTCAAGGCGTCATCTTACGTTTATCTGTTCCATGTTTCATGTTTATGTTCCATGTTTCTTTCAATTCATTTGACCAATTGAGATGATCTATTTTAAATAACATTGCCTGAAGTGTAGAGAAATCGAAGGGACAGTTGTCTTAGTACCGCAGTAACAAACGTTTCTTTTCTATAGGGGAAGAAATGTGAAAGCACAACACGCAGCGGGTATATAGAAAGTGTGCTGCCGTTTCTATGCTGTTAATGTCAGTGGTAACTTGAGACTTCAGGATAATTATCCAATATCCATAATTAGTGGTTGCTACTTCACGAACCGCGTTAGAAATTAGCCACTCTTGCATTTTTATGCCGTCAATGTCGGTGGTAACCCGAGAGTCGAAATAATTTCCGACAACGCTCAGGTGATAAGTTCTTGCATCACTATGTGCACCCAACATTAACCCGTTTCTGTGCTTCCTTGAACTTAGAAAATATACTGCGAAAGCAGATTGCTACATTCTGTATTCGATCTGTATAACCTGTCCAGATGCAGACTATGGCTGACTGTGGAGACATTTGTCTCTACACTGGTAGTTTGCGACAATTGTTTTCCTTTGTCTGAAGAACAGAAATTAAAACGAATTATTTCCATTCCTTACATATACCTCTGAAATCATGGCTGTGGCATTCACTGTGGCTGAAGAGATCTTCGGCACGCCGAGGCGTCGTCGTGACAAGTGTGGCAGATTATGAATGCATTGTGAAAGTCATAAAGCCACGAAAGAGGGCCTCTTGAGTGTTGCGTATTATACAGACGTTCACCACTCCGCATGGAGCAATGATAGGTGAGCCTAAAAATGTTCAAATATTTTTATATTTAAAATTGTTTCGCCTGAAAACGTTACCAGGGCTCGTGCTGCAAAATAAATTTTAGCACAACTTGCGTGGTAATTGCGGCGTTGTGTTAGTCTGCTGAGTAGAATGCCTTTACTGTGCTTACCAGACCGGGAGTCTTCGACCTTGCCCGTTGCGCGCAAGGTAGGCGCTATTTCGAGTGGTGTTGATGTGCTTTCAAGGCGTCATCTTACGTTTATCTGTTCCATGTTTCATGTTTATGCGTAAATTTATGCTTCGATATTTTTATACTGTTTTTATTTTCTAGGAAATAGGGCGGACCGGGACTTAAATCAATGGAACAAGGAATGCATACTGCCATTTTTCTGGTTCTTGAAGGCGTGTGTTCACCGTTCTTGAAGGCGTGTGTTCACAAAAAGGAAACACATGAAAGCCGTCGTACGGGATGAAATCATTGCATTCTACAAGTAAGTACGCACTCCCAGTTCTGGAACTTTGATGGTCCCTTTTTAGGTAGTTGCAATATACGTAATGGCTTCGGAACACCATTTCAGTGACAACTTGACCTGTGGGTGAAAACGACAGTAAGAGCTTTTGGGAACACGTTGGAAAAACTTTCCTGAAAATGCACTCCGAGGAGGCCCTGCCAGGAACGCCTGCATCTTAAAGGGGCACTGACACAAAAATTTTGCATCTTGTTTTTTTTTGTTGCGATAAGTAGCTAGTAACCTACTTATAACCTGTAGAAACCTCATTTGCTTCAGTGTGCAACGGTTGTTTAATTAGAGGCATTTTCAATGCGGCCACTCGCAGTTTCGGTTTCAGCGAGTGCCGCGAAACGATGGATTTTGTGTGAACAAAGCTGACCACGTGACCGTCGGAGGGATATCACAGAGCCGCCGTAGCACTATCGAATCCACATCGACGGCAGTTTCTGCGAATGCCCCCACGTACTGATCTCGTGAGGCGCTTAATTAAAAAGCGACCGTGGATGTGACGCAGGCGCTGCGAGTGCAAATGCTACCGCGGCTAAAGAACGACGCGCGACGCTCGAGAACGGTGGGTGGCAAGACGCGTGCTGGAAGCAGCCGGCCGGTCTGCCTACAGGTCCGCCTACAGATGTGTTCGGCTTAGCACTGCGGCGGATATTCGAGTGCCGCTCTCGTAAGTGGTGCAGATGACAATTTTTAATGCAACCCGCCATCGCATCATTAACTCCTTTCTCATGTAAGCCACCATGGTCGTGACTTGGGGACAATTTCGTGCAGCGGTAACAAGCTATACTCGAGCTACCTGCGCCGGCCTGGGCCACTTCGCGGCCGTGGCCGCCGCCTGCACAGCGACCGTGCGGCTAGCTCAGTGGGCTTTTCGTGCCTCCGCCGCGTTTTCGCATCCAATGGCAATAAACAGTAATAGAAACAGAGTGCCTGGAATCGCTGTAGAACTTTGGTCGCGGCCAGCTGCCCGATGAGCTGACGAAATCACGGCGCCTCCGCTGCCAACGGTCAGGTCGTTCGTTCTCGAGAGCAGAAGCTCCACCCTCCGGCCCTCCGATTGAAGCGGCGAGCCGGGCGAGCCGCGAAAAACGCCGGCAGTGCGGAAGCGGCAAACACAAACTCGTGACGTGTTTGGACGTTGTTTATTTACACAATATCCTCGGGATGTCGATTGCGCGTGGTCCTCTGCTGGCTGCTCGGTTGCGTTTCGCACACTTTAAAATTGATTTTAAATATGTTCTAGGCTGTATTCGCCGCTGATATTTTGCAGATGATGTATACGTGTTCCCACCAATGTATCTCCGAAGTTATCTCGCCTTCAAAATTTTGTGTCAGTGCCCCTTTAATTTTAGTTGGGTAAGTTGGCATTTTATTTTTGTGGGACTCAATTTATGGTAGTGTTTATTAAAGCTGGCAGTTTATTTTTCCGGGATTGAATTTGTGGAAGTTTTCTTTGTAGCGAAATCTTACTGTTAAAAATAAATCGTGAACTCCAATATTGGGAAATACCTTCACATTCAGCCTGTTTCGGATGCTTCAACATGTGGAGAAAAAAACTATTATTTTGCATTCAAGTTTTGCAAACATTTTGCTTTCACAATGAGAGTTGCTGCTGTGATAATACGGCACCACGACCACGCCCAGTGCGGTTGCTTTCCAGAATTAGAGAACGGCCATTGACAGTCTGTGCTAATATTTTTTGTTCATTGTTAGCAGCATTCCCAGAAAAAAAAAAACCAAGAAATCGCTGATATTTCAATCAATTACTCTGCTATAAAAGGGGTATCCTAAGCAACTCACTTATTTAAAGCCATCGTCTAACAAAATTTTCTTGTTCCTTCCTTAAAGGTACATGACGTGGTCCAGCTATTCTCGAGGTCCAGTTATTTTGAGAGAAGAAAATGGCAGCGTAAATATTGTCTGCAAGAAACACATCATGGATTTTCCGCCTGCGTTGTCACATCAAGATGTGGTCATCCTCCTCGCCGTATATTTCATCTGAATCTCCTGAAACTTATGCGACTTTGGAGAGTTCTTGGGACTTTTGCAGAGAGTTCTTGGCCATTTAACAGTGGCCTGGTGTCATTTAAGTTGGAAGCTCTGTTGAAAGACTTGATGTGGTCACTCTGCTTGGGGTTTTAAATTATTGTTAGGCGTTGAAGCCTATTCGGAAAGATATGTCGTGGTTCAAATGATTGGTAGGTGCAAGCGGCATGTCAATTGCAAAAGTGAACTCGTGCTTTCGTTTGTAATTTTTCATTATTGGCACAAAGCGCACGTTGCCTTTGCAGCTACTCTGTTACTCTGTAATGTAGTTAATGGCACTGCACTGAAACGTTTTATTCAAGTGCAGATCGTAATTTTTTTCCATGGCAGTGCTGCGGTTGATGGGTGCAAACGTGAGAGTAATTATTTACACAGACGGTTTGGGGCTTTATTAATCAATTTTTGTACTGTATGCTGACACCTAAGCCCTAGAAGAATGCGAAATATACATATTTGGCTTGAAAAAGTTGTTTACTTTGGTCTAAGTTGCATTTCTTGTTGTTAGAGGCAGTGCTTTGGTCACAAGCATACTGTCGTCATGATAGTAGGGTTTGTATAGCACGCAACTGTGAATTTTACCTCAGATAAATGTTCCGGCTGGAAAAATGCTTCCAAGTTCGCTTGGTAAAACTGGTCACCTGTATGTTTCAACGCAACCTGGCTTGGTTATTTGGCATGTCTGAATTGTTCTTGAGGGAATTAATAACGTCTTTAGAGTTAGGCTGCGTGTTAAATTTTAAAATGCGTAACATGCTCCGAGCTATCTGGTTTGTAAAATTTTGTAAGATTCACACTGGGTGCTATGAGCTTTTTTTTGGATAAGTTATTTTAAATACCTACAAATTGTCGGGGAAGCAACGCGGCTTCAGTGAAAGGCTTTTTCAGGGCGCGTATATAGTCGGTTTTGGCTACAGTTAGCTTGATATTGATATATAGTGTATGTTTTATTTGTTCAATAGTGCCACATGCTTCCGGTAAGTTTTTCTGTGCAAATGTTATATTGTTAGTATTGGCTCCGGTGTTCTTTTCCTACATTCTTGCAGGTCTTGTGATAATCCAACTGCGTATGGCTTATATTTTTGGCTTTTCCCTACAATTTAATAGAAAACTGAATATTTTGGAACCGGAATGCGTAAACATGGTATGGCAAGCGCTGTGGGTACTTCCGCACTTGCGGTACCTGATTTCATGTGATAAAACAGCATATTTTATGCTCACTGTTGTGTAATGTTTTTTGAGTTAGTGCGAGGGTAGATGTACAAGTCTGTTTGTGACGCGGTTGCGCTTAAATCCATCTTTATTACCCATGTTTTTTTAGCAAAGAAGAACGGTAATATATTAGCGAAAATAGGAAAATGCCACTTAGATCGTTTTGGCCACTTCATATTGTTTTGGTATTTGATCCTGTACGCTGGTCGTTTTCTGCCCAAGTGGGAAACAGATATGTCTCCGTATCTCAAATGTACGCAATAATACGAGCGAATAAAATTTGCTTAGTGTTTTGAAAAGCATTGTATCAGTGCTAATAGTTGGTTTGGTATGTATTTTAATGCGAGTCCGTTTTTTTTTTACATGCAGCCAAAACCCAGAACAGGATGCGGCGGATGAAGCCAAAGTCTCTGTGTGCCGCTCCAGGTATCTCAGACCAGCTTTTATATAGAACTGTGCTCCGATAGGCAACTGTTGGGAACTGTCAGGGACCACACTGCTGCGGCGGTTTCTGTTTTCCAATTGTTGGTATCACTGTGGGCCATATGTCAAGGCTGCGTTAGAATGGTGCTTGCGGTTTCCTTCTGATACCAATGCATCCGCCAGCCTGGCAAATGACCTCAGTTTATACCAACAGGAAAGCAGATATATTGGAAAAGTGGAGTCCCATAGACAGCTTCTCAACGCCTATCGGAACACCGTTTTATATAAACAGCTGGTCTGGAGGTACCTGGAACGGCGCACCGGGTAAATCCATAATCATTTACGTGGATCAGTGTTCCAGTAACTTACACTACCCGTTTATTTGGAACAGTGATCCGTATACTTTTATTTGGAACGCCGATCCAGATAATTTAGCTGCAAAAATATGTGGTGCACTGTTCCACTTACATTTTCAGGATATGTGGAACACGGTTCCAAATATATAAGTGGAACTTTTTTGCAAAAAAGTTCCAGTTACTAAGTGGATCTTATGTGGATCCAGATTAAGAGTGTACATGAGACGACGATTACGACAACGACGGCGACAGGAGACGCCAACAGCCCCAGCCCCTAAGGGGCTTCGCCCCTAAAAGCGAAGTACGCTGAATGTCTACATAAACAATGTAATTTGTGCGGCTATCGTGCTAAGAGTGATAGCACAATAAAATAATAAGCAGTCATTAGGCATGTTATTTTTCTTTGCCACCCCAGGAACTTCGAGTTTACAAACAAAATTGACCACCAGCACAGTTATCAATCAACTTACTAGAGCTTTCTTATATACCTCGGGGTTCGTTTTGTTCACGTAAATCTAGTTTGAGCCTCTTGGCACGTTCATCACTCGACAGCGAATCACCGAAGCATTCGATTCGCTCAAACGTTTAGTTTCCAGTGTATTTCAGCAGACTCCGTCTATACTAGTTTGAACTCGAGTTTTAGCACCTCGGATGCCCCGTAGTCCCCCCCACCCCTTTGCATTTGATCGGAGTGATCTGCTGACGTGCTAACGCCTTCGTCCGCCGTCTCCTCCCCTGTCGCAGCCCCGCGGCCTCGTGAGCAGCGTTCGTCGCGGGCGTTCCAGGCCAGGTCGGCGTGAAGCGCCCCATGCCCTCCGCGGATGACCGGGCCGAGGCCAGCGCTGCCGGCCGACCTCGCCGCAAGGGCCGCATCCAGCATGGCCCTGAGCGGGAGCACCGTTTCTACGAAGGCGAGTGCTGGTGGCGAAACAAAATTCTGGGAAAAACCAGTAATAATATTGCTGCTATAGCCTCTCCCTCCATCTGACACGGAGGACAATCAAGACTTACATTTCGACTAAAAAATTGATAGTATTGATAAATGAGTACAGCCTGGAAGGGGATGATATGTACTTCAAACTTGGATGCGCTGGTTCATACAGCGTCTCTTATCTCGTATCTGACACTTCTACAATCTTACTCGAGCGAGTACATCCTTGGAGAGGTCTCTAGATGTTCATTTAATTTAGGTAATTTTGTGATTGTCGTGTGACACAGTAACCATCTACTGCCGGTGAAGAGCACCTTCGGGCGGGGGACATAACGCGACTTGAATTTTGCGGAATTTGAAATAGAAAAAAAAATATTTAAATCACCCAGTACTAATTAAGCCTTGATAAATAGTATAACTAATACTCACGATGTAAAAAAAAAAAAAACATCCCAGGGCCATCTCCTTTAACGTGAAACCTGGGGAGGGGCGAAACATGCAGTGCAAAAGTGCATTCTTGACGCCTTGGCGTTTTTGCCCATGGAGATGAAACCGTTGGGGGGTAGAGGTATACAGTTTTGCTGTAAAGGTCTCTTGTCTTTGAAGCACGAAGCTCTTTCGCGCGAGGCGTAAACGAGTGTCCCGGTGTTTGTTTAGTACGCGTTTCGTTCTAGCGCGAGGCGTAAACGAGTTTCCCGGTGTTTTGGTACCATGACCACACGAGATGACGATTACGACAACGACGACGACGACAGGAGACGCCAACAGCCCCAGCCCCTAAGGGGCTCCTAACAGATAGACACACAGGCACGCTTCCTGTGTGAGGTAGGGATATGCATTGAGCAGCCTCACGGGAGGGGCAATATCTCTACTGATCCGTTTACTCCTCCTCCATTCACAAAGAGGAACAGGATGGGGCTTGCACCCCGCACCTTATCGTTTGCTTACCTACGTGTTTGAAGCCGCTGCTGGTTAGCCCGGAGGGCATATCAAACAGTAAAAGGTTGTAACAAAAGGACTTTGTCAGCTAGGCAAACGTACGTCACGGAGTCCCTTTTCGTCAGCTATAACCGCATAGGCATACATGCGGACGGAGAAACTCTTGTCTGGAGCCAGCTACACATTCAATTATGTTAACAAAAGAGCCACTAAAAAGGAATATCTGACTCGGTAAAATGTCCTTAAAGTGTGGGGACATTTCGCTCCCGAGCAACGTTTTTCGACCGGGCTTATTCAAATAGAGGTGATGAAACCAGTGAAGCCATTCATCCTGGCGATTTAAATCGTATCACTAGTGGCCGGTGAACAGCCGGTAACACCAGATTTCTATTTAGAAAGCACAACAGCAAAAAAAGAAAGAAAGAAAAAGAGCGGAGGAGGGGAAGTGGCTTCCGTCAAAAACAAACAAAAA